>NC_136511.1:84438334-84525834 GCF_053919585.1 Euprymna scolopes | reverse complement strand
ACCACTGTGTTTGTCTTGATTATTACTGGCCTACAAAGTTTCAACAGTCAGATCTATAACTATTTAGGTTTATCATGTAAAATCCAATAATATAAATTTATATATTGAATAATATACAGGCATTGCTGTGTAAACTTGTTTGCGTTTGTACAGATTTGTGTGTAATTCGATTCTTTGGTTTGTCTGTCTGCTTGTTGAATTTTGTTGGTTTTTATTTTTGCATGCAATTGACTGAGTTCTGTTCTGTGGGTGTATGTTTATTCTCGTTTAATCCGGTTTTATACGTGTGCGAATTATCTATTTCATGACCCTATTGTAACCTTTTCCACCCATCAATCATAAAATGCTTCTTTCTGGATGGTTTCTTTCAAAAATGACGTTTGATTATTTCTCAGACATCTGTAGTTTATAGAATCTCGTCTGAATCCACAGTATCTGTTTATTATTCAGAAAAAGGGAACAGACATATCTTGAAATGTGGAATACTGTCTGTTCTGTTTAGAAATGAATATGGCGCCACCAAGTTGTGTTTAAACTAGTTAACAGGGTGTAAATTTGCGTGAGGAGTTTAATAAATGTAGGCATAAAAGTTTCCAAATTTTAACATGTAAAGTTATCTTGTCAGATTGTCAAGTCTAACCTAAATAGCAATCTGTTCAACATATTGATATATGATTCAGATTAGTCTTTTTTTTTTTTCAATTAGGCTATTGGCACTTATATATTTGTTTTATTTAATTTTTTTATTCTGAACATACTTATTCTGGTCCAGAAAACTGTTAGAGTGAAAGTATTTTTCCTTACCTACCGAAAAAGCGAAGTTATTGTGGGCAGCTATACTAAGTTCTCTCCCTTATAATTACTCATTATATGACTTCCTCTTTTTATAATACTGAGCATTCGCTTATGCAAAACAATGATCATTGGCATAACATAAAAAAACAAAACTCTTGTAAGCGATCTGCTCTGGGTTCAATATGCAACCTTTATTCTTTTTCGTCACAGACCCACATAATGGCTACTACACAACGTTCGTTTCTTATGACTTTTTTCCTATTTACTTTAATATCATAAAGTACATGTTAAATTATACTTTAGTTCTGGAATTATGTTAAAAATATTATTTTAATTGCTTTAATTAATTGTAATCTATAATTAACTCACAAAGTCATCCATCTTTCTCTTAGCTCATGGAAAATAACAAAAGGAAGAGAAAGGTATTGTTTGGGAGGTTAACTGATGGCACACCTTCAACAAGCAATTTGGTTGAGTTTGCAGTTGAATTGGGGTGGATCACTTAATACTTGTATCGTCGTTGTTCCTTGTTAGATTGTATTTCTTTTGCATGACTGGCATGATTATGGCTCTGTTAATGAATAGGACTTGCGAAATGGAGTATTTCTTGATACATGTTACGTTACCATCGATGCGGGGTAATGCTTTCAATATCATTATGAAGTGAGAAAAAATTTGATGACCTAAAAAAATATGATGCATGATGAAAAATACTCCAAGTATCATCTTCATCTTCATCTTCATCATAATGTCCGTTTTACATGTCATGCATTGAATGGCTTTTAGAAACTGACTTCCAAACATCCCTATCTCTGGCCTAGTCTTTATTTATCCGTCTTTCTCTCAAGTCCATTCTTATCACTTCTCCCATGTTTTCTTTGACCTTCGATTGTAAACTGGAGATATATTATGTGGAATACCTCCAGACATGTCGTAGCTATAGCTCGTCCAAGACTCGCATCCATACAGTAGTATGGTGATGCATACTTCTCTGTATATTAGCACTTTGGTGTAGAATTTGAGGTTGCTGTTCTGAAAAACCCTTCTCCTTAGCTGACTAATATAAAATGCCTCCAGAAAATCTGTGGCATCAAAGAAGTGTTGACAGGCAGCTGCAGTATGGAGTCTACCATGATCCAATGCCAACTTAGGTGGCTGGGGCACGTCATCCGAATGCCCAACCACAGACTACCATGTAGAATCCTCTATGGTCTATTACTCTAAGGCCGATGCAGTGCTGTTGGGGAGAGGAAACGTTTCAAAGACCACATCAAGAGATTCCTGAAGAGGTATCAAATAGACCCCTCTTCACTAGAACTTGCCTCCTGCTGGGATCTCTGGCACTCCTTCTGCTCACAGGGAGTGGACTGTATTGAGGAGTAATGAATACAGGACAATACAGTGAAGCCTGCAAAGAGGGATGCTTACCAGGTCATCTCTCCTCCACCCGACATTCCCATTCACATGCTCAATCTGTGACTGTACCTGTGGGTCCAGGATTGGACTATTTAAACATTAGCAAACTCACAAGAAGAAGATTAACAACCACGAAAATTGTCAACTAAAGCTGTTACCTTAACTGTTCAACATTTACTAACACAAGAACTCACATTCATTTTTTTTTAACACATGGCCATACCACTGTCCAGATTAAGTCTTCCTTTGAGGTCATCAGATCTAAGACAGTTTTTAAGATTCACATAACACATCCATCATAGCATTCTTGTATCATTTCTCTCCATGCAACGCATATCCTCAACCCCCACTTGCTAGGTTTCACTTCCATACATCATTACACCATGCACATACATGCTAGATAGATTTTGTTTTTTTAGATGACAGTGGTAATGCTCTGCTGATTAGTAATGACAGAAAATCACTGGACTTATTCCATCCAATCCTAAATTTTATAATCACTTGAGTCCTAAAAATATAATATATAAATCTTTATATGAAAAATAACAAGGTGGATTTGTTTTTTGTTTTTTTGTATTAATGTTTGCTTTTATATCTTGTAAAAGAAGAAATAATTTTTTTTTGTGAGTGAGGATTAAGGAGGGTAGTGGTGAATATGGATAATGAAATAGTTTTAACCTTGACTTAAACCATATAAATATAATATGGATTAACCGAATCCAATAATCCTCATTCAGTTGTTTATTTTTACACCAAGAACATTGAAACCATTGTTTATTTTTTTAATTAAAGAGTCATCATTTATCAAGGTCAAAGGTCACTAAAGGATAAGGGTTACCGAGATGACTAGATTGTCAGTTAAATGAAAGAAAGTCCAGAAATTTAATTACTTATGAGGATGGTTTATGGCAAATATTTGTTGTCATTGGATTTGAAGATGGCCTTGTTGTAGTCTGCATGGAAACAATTACATGGAAAAATATTCCACAGGTGAGAATTTCTTGGAAAAAAGGGTGGATGAAATAATCTGAACCCTTTGTAAGGTTTAATAGAAGCAAATTAGAATAAATAATGAAAAAGTACTTTTATTTTCCAAGAAAATGTATTATATGTATATATACATGTAATGACATTTTTTTTTTGTTTGAATAGTGAAAACATATTTTTCTTTTCTAAATATGCATATGATGTCACAATGAAAGAGTGGTGTTGGACTATCCAATACATATTAGTTATCTAAAACAAAATAAGACAAAACATCATATGTAAAATAAAAATATGTGGTGGGAATTTATTTGAAAATACAGAGTGGGTTAAAATGGTCCAATTTGTAAGGTTTAATAGCAAGTTAGAATAATGAAAAATAAAATTATTTTCCAAACATACATATTATACACGTACATATTATGCCATACTGAAAGGGTAATGCTAGATTGTCCAATCTATATAGATAACATGAAACGAAATAGTATCCTACTTTATTTCATTATTTATTCTTATTTTCTTTTATGAAACCCTACAAACGTTTCCGGTCATTTTTGCCACAATCTTTATACAGTTCGTTATCTTATTCTGTGATAAGATGTTAATGTCTTTCCCAGAGTGGTATTTATGTTATAATCTGCATGGCAGCAGTCACATGGTAACATGTTTCACAGATGGGAATTTCTTTGGAAAATAAAGGATGAGGTAGACTGATCTGACACATTTGTAGTGTCTAATAGAAACAAATGAGAATAAATAGCGAAAAAAAGTATTTTTATTTTCCAAATGTGCATATGATGCTACAATGGAAGAGTGATGTTGGACTGTCCCATGCATATGGGTAACCTGAAACAACATGAAACGATATATTCAAATGACATAAACAAAATAGCATTGTATGGACAATAAAAATACTTTTTTCGTCCCCCTGACAAAAGAAGGGTGGACCTGTAAATTCACCCTTGTCTGTTCATCTGTTCGCCCATTCGTCTGTTCACACTTTTCTCTATAACTACACCTTGGAAGTTTTAAAAATTTTGCGCAAACATTAAACATGATATGAGTAAAAAAGTAACAGAACGGATTTTCAGGGAAAACCCCAATTGTTCCCCCTAGGGGTGCCTTTCTGGTTAAAATGACTAGAATTGACACTTTTGTGGTTATTAAAAAAATTGATGCCTTGGCTTTTTATAAAACTTTCTAAAAACTTGTAACTAACTGATTTCTATATAATTTTGTTTGTCTATACTTCACGATAACTCTTGGGTGTGCCCCAGGGATTCTTTTAGGGCTAATAAAAACACTCCGTTTTTGGGACTATTTTACCATATTTGTCCAAAATTTTCTGTGTATGTCTATTTAGCAGCTTTGCATGGTTGTGAACTCAAATTTAAATATGTTAAGGCTATGGGGACTTTTGGAGCTAAATGAGGGGGGGGGAGCAAATAATGGACTTAGTCATTTCTTTTTTTTATTGTATGGTGTAGAACTCAAATTTAAATATGTTAAGGCCAAAAACTGCACCGTTTGTTCATTTTTACCAGGATTTGATGTCCCCTGGGGACTTTTGGGGCTAAATGGGGGAGAGGGCAAATGTTGAACTTTTTTATGTCTTATTGACTGTGCACTCACGGGGGACCATGCATGCTTCACTTGGTCATTATTTATTCTTATTTTCTTTTAGCAAAGCCTACAAATGTTAGATCATTTTTACCACAATCTGTATACAGTTCGTTATCTTATTCTTTAGTAAGATATTTATGTCTTTCTCAGAATGGTATTTAGATGACCATAGGATGCAATCACTTGACCCATAATTCACGTAATTATAAACTGTGAATTTATTTTAGTTGCATAAAAATTTCAATATAACTCTCATTCATAAATACAATTATTCACTTATAAACTCATGCTTTCAAAAATGGTCACATATTTTCATGGCATAAATGAATATGAAGTGACATGGCTAATAGAAATATAATGATACGCTCAACACTTTTATTAATTTCTGCCATTTGTGATTAGTTGGAATTGTGAAATAATAATGGAATGCGTTTATGGCTTTATAAGCACTTCTTGAAGGAGAAGTGGAAATCCTACAACGGAATTTTATGTTTTGTCAAACATTAGATTTTGCTAATAAAATTCTATGCTTTTTGTTCTATTTTTGTTTCTTAAATGTCAAAGGTTGAACATTCCACAAAGCATTCGTCTGTTTTTGGAATTTTTTTTTTTGTGTGTTCCAAAAGCAAACCTTCTTTGAAAAAACAAACAAAAAAAAAACAATGATGTAAGCATGATTGTGGAATTGGTAGAGTTAGACAAAAGCTTGACTTGACTTTTAATGTGGGGGAAAATAGAACTCCCTAAAACTGACAAATTAGGCACAAGGTCATTCAAAGTGTGGAGAAATAGGTGTTGTTGGTCATCCATGGTCACAAATAATAACATCCTATTCTTAACTAGAATCATCCCGATCACCGCAATCTCATATTTACACTAGGGGCTGTCCTATTTAAAATATTAAATTTATTTAAAAAAAAATTTTTTTATTACATTTTCACCCCAAACAAGGCACATTGCCACTTTGATGTAGTGGGTTACTATCCGGGACATAGGCTACAGGGGTACTATGTAGGGAGTTGGGCAGCAAGATATCAGTTCACGTTACACTTGAATTTCTACATGTAAGTACAGTTGGGGAAGCAGGGACCCAGAAGGGAATTGCAAAGTCTAGCGGTTCTGAGGAAGAAACTACTGGAGTAGAAGGCTCTCTTACATCTAGGGATCTCTACTGGGAAGGGGTGGGATTTAGCTGTTTGTCGGGGTATTTATGTCGAGGATGTAGTTCGTAGAGCATTCACCGTTAAAATACTTGTAGAACAGGCAGAGGGATACATTTCATCAATGGGACAAAGGCTGAAGCTTAGATGACAGTCCAGGACCTATCAGGTTGGCGACTCTCTTTTGATCCTTGTCTAGGAGCGAGAGACAGATGCACCAGCCCAAATATGACAACAATACTCCATACATGGGCGAATAGTGGCCTTATAGAGGTACAGAATACTTTCAGGCTTTAATAGCTTTCTAGCACGGTAGAGAGAACCTACCTTCTTTGCAGCAGTCCTGGCAATGCTCTCAATGTAATTGTTCCAACTCATGTTTCCTGTGAACGTTATGCCAAAGAGTTTAAAAGAAGTACTTTCAGATAAAGAGTCTTTGGCCATAGCTATTGGTGGGAGAGAAGGTTTCTTGTAATTATTGAAGGAAACAAGTTTAGTCTTGGCAGCATTGAATGTGACCATCCATTTTTGTCATTACAGATTGGAGGTTATCCTCTGCCATTTCTTTAGATATGTGTTCATTTGTTTCCCTGTTGTGTCTGTTATAGAGCATGGTGTCATCAGCATATATACCCATTGCACAGACAATTTTGTCAAGGAGGTCATTTATGAATATTAGGAATAATAAAGGTTCAAGGATAGACCCCTAAGGCACTCCCACATTTATATCATATTGTTTAGATATATAACTGTCGAGGACAGCCTGGATTCTACTCTTATCTAAGAAGAATTTAATTATGTTAAGTATTCGTCCAGTGATACCGTATGATCTGATTTTCCTAAGAAGACCTTCATGCCATACCCTGTCACAAGCCTTAGATATATCTAGAGCTACTGCTCTACCCTCCCCTACTTTGTGCAGTGAATGGTATATACATTCAGAGATTACAATTAGGATGTCTGCTGTGGAATGGGCTTGCCTGAATCCATATTCTTAGTCGGTCAGAAGTTTAGCATCTGTAAGGTGATGGACTAGAGCTTGGTTTATTATGGACTCAAATATTTTGGCGAAAATTGAGTTGAAATTTTAATTTTTCATATATATATATATATATATATATATATATATATATATATATATATATCCAATGGAAACAGGGAGTGGGAAAAGAACAAAAAGAAAAAATTGTACTAGTAAAACCTTCCCCCAACCCTTTTCTAAGGCCACCCACTGTAGGTCAATCTCTAAGTAAGAGTGAGATTTAAGTGGTTAAAAAAGAAAATGGCACAGAGTTTGGGAAGTGGGTGGTGTCGTTCCATGGTAAATGCGATTTGGGAGGGGCCAAGGGAAAAAAATTAAATGTGAGAAGTGGGCATCTTGGATGTGTTCTATTAACAGGTGGAGGATAATTCATACTCTTGACTAGCTAAGAGGCTAAAACTTACTCGAAGAACTGGGTCTTACAGGGCCACAAACTGCATGAACCATACTCAGGCAGGGAACATATATTCATACTTGGCTCCTACACATGTTCGCTACTTGTTTCCATCTTTTTTTTCAAAATCTGAAAAATGCAATCTTTTTCTATCACATCTGATTTTTATAGAAAGTGATCAGATACTGATCAGCAAAAGATTCAACCTCTTGATCATCTCTCAGGCACGACGTCCACATCATTATTTGCACTATGACCAGGATTGCCAGAAATATCATTCATCTCTTTCTGCCCTACATTGGCCCAACATAGTTGATTAGGATATATTAATAATAGAGAGCGCTCAGGACCGATATGAGTTGCCATTTTATTAATGTAACCTCACTACCCCTGAAATTTACAGCATTTAAAGAAAGTATTCTCAAGCGTTTCTTCTTCAAGCAGATCCTCTCCTCCAACCATCCCAACTGCTAGACGAACAGATTGTCAGCCCCCCCACCCTGCTAATCCCCCATGGAGTTCCTTTTCTAGAGCCAAGAAGGGTCAGGACTGAGGAAGAATTTTGAGTGAGGTTGTCTGCAGAACCACAATTAACCCCTTCAGCCTACAACCCTTGATTGATTGGTCAAGAATGAAGTCGGAAAGGTGCTATTGACTGCAGGATTCCATGCAGACAAAATGTAAAAGATTGACTCAGGAAAGCCAGTCTCTCAGTGTCTCAATGACATGTCAGATCAGGCATCCCTAGGTTTCTTTTAGACTGATATTGAATAAACCTGTCTGTAAATGCAATGCCTTTTCTTTATCACATAATCAGCTTTCTCCCTCTATCAACCTGCTTGCTTATTTGGTATCTGTGGCTCTTTGATTCTTATCTCTACTATTATATAAAAGGGTGTGTGTGTGTGTGTGTGTGTGTGTGTGTGTGTGTGTGTGTGTGTGTGTGTGTGTGAATTCATTCCTTATGAACTCTTAAACGGCTGGGTCGATTTTCTTTTTAATTTCACACAAATGTACTTTATGTGCTTGGTATTGTTCTTAGATAGGTTTTGTGTTGGAATGTCTTCATTAAGTATTAATAATAGAAGAAATCTGATGAAAGAAGCAGCAAGCAATTTTGATTGAAGTTAACGCCTTATACAACCTAGTATCACAAGAGCATTTGAGAAATTTTATTAGTGTGCAAACTGAAAGGCCTGGCATCTAAAATCAACACCAGGTTCTTTGATATGACAGGCCTAGTCGAAATGAATGTTTCTGTTTAGAGCACAATTCAACCATGATACTTGACTTTTACATTTTAAACTTTAATTCAAGGCTTTATCACTGCACACATAGAAAGACCCGTCATATAAAATCAATAGTAGGTTATTTGATGTAACAGGGATGCGTTCGAAATTAATGTTTCTGTTCAGAGCACAACTGAACAATGATACTTGACGTCTGCATTTTAAATTTTAATTTAATTATAGAAAAATATTTTTATAAAATTAACAGTAGGTTCTCTACAGTGCAATGTAAACTACAATATATTGTAAACTAAGTTACTGTGGGGAGACATGTGAAACTTACTCATGTTGCACCACAGTGGGTCCTCAACTAGAGCAGGCAATTGATCGATTTGATTGAAAAATCGGTAATTTCACTGATTTCAATGACAATAAAATATGGAAGGGTGAAACATTCGTTTATTCTCATTCAGTCTTGAACAACATTGGGTCTCCCTGCTACTTATAATTTTAGAATAAAAAAACAACTGGAAAATATGCAGTTTTCAAAATAAAAATAAAAAATTGAAACTTTTATCCAATGATATTTACTTCTGAGCATCTCTGTATAAATAAAATTATGTGATTAATTCTCGTTTCTTGTGACTATGTGACTTAAACACTTTTTCATTTACTAGTTTAACCTACTTGCTGTTGCTCAGGATGCAGTGAAGTCATTTGATTTCTTTGATTTGTACATTTTTAAACTTGAAGTCGACAACACCTATTATATTCTTCAATTTAAAATTGTTGTTTTTTTATTTTTGGTGATTATTAAAATACTTCACGTTAACAGTCATCTAGATGGAACTAAGTAATTAAAAAAAAAAAGTAACTAAATACATTATATTGCCAATAACATGGTGCAACAATAAAAAATGAAAATTGGCTCGTCAGACAGTTTGATTTGTCATCTTAAATGTTACTTAAGTTTGACTTTGAAAATTGGACAAGATAACTATTATATTTTTGATTTCAACATCTAATGTAAAATACTAGGACATAGTATGTAATGAATAGGGCCGTGACAACAGCATATTCTTTTCATTGTTTTGAATCTTCAGTATATATCCGTTAATATCTTATATGTTTTTATATAGACGTATGTGGTTCTCGGTTGATTAAGTGTGTCTATGTTGGATATATACCCGAGAGTCAAAAGAATGAAAAGAATATTCTGTTGTCACAGCCCTAGTAATGAAATAGGGTGAAGTACCAAGTTCATGACTACATAACAAAGAGTTAATGCCTAATTTTGTATCCAATCTCTTCTCTGCTTCCAATTCACCACAGAATAAGTATGTCCAGTTTCCCTCTCCCTGTATACATCACAGAATTAGCACCATGTCTCTTTCTTTCTCTCTCTTGGCCTTGCTTATTGATTTCGTATCTGTGGCTTCTCATCTTTATTCATATAAAATTATATACATATCTTTATATATTTCTTTGTATAGAATTCACTCTTAAACTAATTAACTGATCATTATGAATTTTGGAATGCAGCTTCTAGGCGTAAGGTTCACAATTTGGGTTATATTTAATTTAATTTACTTTTAAACATAAGGGCAAAAAGTGCGTGAAAGCTCCTTGTGAAATTTCAGATACCTCAGACTTTTGTGAAATTTTTATAATAATTTCTGGACATCAATTAACAAATATTCTCAAATTTTTACTTTCTTTGAAGTATTTTAAATTGTTTTTAGGTGGGATAATATATGCTCTACATTTCATCTGAAAATCAAATATTTCAGATTTGCATTAAATTTGTTCCATAGTTATTAGATACTAATTAAACAAGATTCCTTGAATTTTAGTTTCTTAAAACATTTTTTAGGATCAGGACCATGTAATGGATTTTTATCAAAATTGGAATAAGACTTCTAGACATAAGGTTTAGTATTATTTTATCTTGATTTTAATTTCATAGGACATAAAAGTGATGTAAAATGGTTTTGTTCAAGAAATTCTATTTTATATATTCTGCAACATGTATTCTAGTGTTTTATGTTTAAAAAAAGAAAGTATTTCTATGATTAAAAAAACAAAAGTAAAGATTCCCGGGCAATGCCGATTAGGTACAATTAGTTGGATTTTTATTAGCATTTACTTTTTTTTTTTTACTTGTAATGTCTCTTCTTTAAAAAAAGAGACAAAGTTTTAATGCAAGATTTGCCGGAAAATAACTGCTGCATTGTGGGAAGGTCAGAGAAAACCTGTCTTGTGAAGCTCGTTCGATCACATCTCGATTTTACAGGTTAAGGAAAAAAATATTTCCAGGCCAATGTCTGACGAAGAAGAGCTTGGCACAGCTGGCACTGGTAATTATGGAACACACTGACCTTTGAAGTAATGCCAGTTTCAAGGGAATCAGAAAAGAAAATCAATATACGTTAGACTCTTGGTCAGGTAAGCAAAATAGAACTGGGTTCTCATTGAAGATTCCTGTTGGGTCAGGTGAAAATAAAAATGGTTGGAGGATGAAAATATCCAAAATCATTCCTCTCATGTTTCGGAACTTTTGAGACGTTTTATTTCAACTACTATTCCATATGGCCTAATGGTTAACAGTCTTAGCTAACGATCAGTTTTAAGTGACTGTCTTCTGGAGGTTGAAGGTTCAATCTTTACTTCAGGTAATAATGAATAAGAGTAACCTAAAATTTCTATCCGGCTATGGTTGATAGAATGAGGACAATCTACTTTTCATGGATAAAATAAAGGGTTCAGTTCCTTAATTATGTACAATTTTCAAAGTTTGACTAGAATATTTGGTAATATACAAAGGCTACATCCACAGAAGAACACAAGAAAAAAATTCTGTTTAAACATTAAAAATGTTTTATGCTGTTTTTGTTATAAATACAGATGCACACACACACACACACACACACACACACACACACACACACACACACACATACATTCTCACTTTTATAGATATACTAGCAGGGGTGCTCGGCGTTGCTCGGGTGTTTGGAGGTGTATGCTGTGCAAAAAAAGCAAAAAACAAAAAAAATGGTTAATTTTTTAAAACTTTGACCTCTATTATGACCCCTTAAAATTTATAGTTTCGGGCTCAAATCACTTTATTAAGTTAGATCCAGGTTCAAGGAACCTATAACTAAAATTTCAAGTGTCTAGACCCAAAATTGTCGGAGGAGTTTGGTAGAGTTCTTAAAGGTCAAATCGTTGAAATTTGACCCCTTAACAGCCAAATTTCTGGCTGACACCCGTCACATCGATTTTCCCAAATCTCAGTACCCGGTATTTCAAATTTCGAGTCTATAGACTAAAAATTGACAGAGTTATTGCATAGGGAAATGTACACAGACAGACAGACACACAGACACACAGACAGACAGACAGACACGTTCACTTTTATAGATATATAGACTAGACTACCCGTGACTCATTGGGTCAGGGTCCTGGATATGACCTTAAACTATATCCAATGGTGAGGCCCCAGCTTGTGGGCTTTGGGGAGCATGAAGCCACCCTTTAATTGCCATTGCTTCCAGGTCCACTCTAACCCGGAGTGGTAGTACCTGTTAGGGTCCCAACTATGGGTTAAATAGAAACTGACTTGAAAAAAACAAATATATTCTATTAAAAAATTTTTCTTCAAAATAACTGGATTTGGCATTAACCCGAAAAGGGTTGATATGTCATAAAACAAAAACAACCAAACCAAACCAAACCATTGGGTCAGTATATGTTATGACTAGCTATGGAATAATGAGTATATTAATGATGTCAAAAATATGTGCACTTGTGCATACAACAATGGCTACCACTTTAACATAAGGAATTACATTGCTTAATATTTGGAAAACTACTTATTTGCGAAAAATTTAAATGCAATATTTGTTTTCAGCATACCCCAAAACCTAGAAAAGTTGTCATTTTAAAGTTTAGAAGATAAATAGATAGAAGCTTCAACCAGAATTAGCTACCATACTTACAAAGCTGTTTAAGCGTTGTCTTAAGAAGAATTCTTTTTTTTTTACATAGGCATCACCACTTATCAAGGCCCAGAGACCACTCGAGGATAAGGGTTAAATTATTATTTAAATTGCTTCCCAACACCCTGAAAAACCTGATCAGTATGCCCTGTATTTAAGAATTCAGGTGATCAGTCATCTCCCTTTAAGTACAGACCAATAAGTCTCCTGTGTGTCATGAGTAAGTTGCTGGAATCTGTGTTAAATAGAGAAGTAGTCTACCACTTCAGCAAAAATAAACTACTTAGTGATATTCAATATGGTTTCCGTTCTGCTAGATTTACAGCAGATGTTCTTTCGGTTATATATTAGCAAATCTCTTGACGGAGGCTTCCTTTCTAGGGCAGTTGCTCTTGACATATCAAAGGCTTTTGATAGAGTATAACATAAAGGTTTACTTCACAAGATCTCCAGCTATGATATAGCTGGAAATGTCCTCTCAGTTATTAAATCATTTCTCTCTGATAGGTTCATAAGAATAGTCGTTGATGGGCAGAAATCAGAAGCTCAGAGTATTAATGCTGGAGTCCCTCTGGGGTCCATCCTGGGCCCAACTCTCTTCCTGATCTACATTAATGATCTTCCAAATCACATCCTTAGATTATTCGTAGACTTTTTTTATGCTAATGACACTACCATTTATAGCAGTACATCAAAGACCATTAACGACCAAGTTCTATCTGATTCTCTCTCCTCTGATCTTGAGCATGTGGTACAATGGGGAAAGAAGTAACTGGTTACTTTTAATGCATCTAAAACCAAACTTCTGTCTTTACATCGTCAACGTTCTGATCTCCATCTGGCATCAATTGAAATGAATGTCTCTCATCTTGAGGAAGCTCCATGTTTTGACAAGCTCATGGGCTTGACTATTACTCCTGATCTGAAATGGAATATGTACATCAAATCTGTTGCCAAGGTTGCTGGGGAAATGGTGGGATCCTTCTATCGATCCAGTAGATATCTCACTGCTGATGCAATTCTCTACCTATATAAGAGCCAGGTACCTCCAAGGAAGGAGTATTGGTGCCACATCTGAGCAGGAGCTACCTTATCCCTCTTTGACAGAGTTCAAAACAGACTTCGTAGCCTAGTGGGGAATCCCTTTTCTCTTTCCTGCAATCTCTTTCTCACAGAAGAGACGTTGCAAGCCTGTCTCTGCTTTATTGTTATTTTCATGACAAGTGCTCGCCTGAGCTCTAATCTATGGTCCCCCCTCGCCAAACTTTTATGAGAAACACTCGTCTAACTGAAAACACTATCAATAATTCCCCTCCCCCACTATTTATCTGTGCCTAAAACCTAATCGTAGATTCCATGAACAAAGTTTCTTTCTTAGAACTTCACGCCTGTGGAACTCTCTTCCTTTTGCCTGCTTTCCAGCTGACTACAATTTGACTGTCTTCAAGTCCAATGTAAACAAGTTCTTGATGAGCCGTTCCCATTAAGTAATCCAATTTACCAAATTTCCACTACTAACAATTATTACGACATTGTCCCATTGACCACTGTACACTTATTAACTCTTATCCTCGAATGGCCTCCGGGCCTTGATCAGTGGTGACTCCTTTGTAAAAAATAAAAAAATAAAGATAGATATGAGTAATTTTAACATCTTTAAACTGTCAGTTGCAGAATATATAAAAGACTTCAAATAGTTTTAAAAGTAAACACGTTTGTTTTTGTTTGAAAACGATTCCAACCTGCAATGAAAAATACAAATAAAATAATTATAAGTAAACAATTTCGGATGCAAAAAAAGTACAATTTTTTTTTATGTCAAGTTCTAAATTTTTATCAGTAGTTTTTACAATTTGGGTAAAGAAAATAATTTACAAAAATATGTAAATCGATCAAATAGTTTTTTTTTTTTTTACATTAGAATAGAAAAAACATATTTGCTTTGTCTTTTAGTTTGAAAAGTTTTCAACTTGCAATGAAAATACAATAAAAACGGACGCTTTTTTTTTTTATTATCTTCAGTTTTGTTTATATTAGAATTCTTCAACCAAAACTCGTAAACTGGAAGCAGATAGACAGTTTCAATGTCCAAGCATACCGATTTGAGTTTTGTAGTATAATAGATAGATTACTTGATGAAGAATGATTCAGATTAAAAAAAAAACAATGCATGTAAATCGAGAAAAACACATTTCACTCAGTTTCGTTTTTAGATAAACATGACATCAGGTAAAATTAAGTGGTCTTTTTTTTTTTTTTGCTTTAGCTTATTCACATAATGTTGACAATTTTTGTGCATGCTATTTTCGATTTTACATGCATAATACTAACTGGATTTTTAATGGAAATCATCCTCATTTAGTAATGTATGATGAAAACAATATAAAATTATTTTTAATGCATAAACAGATTTTTCTTGCATTCTTTCATAGCTACAACTGTTATAAATTGCTGAAGATTCTTAAGTTTGAAAGGATACACCTGAAGAAGGCTACAGTAGTCTAAATATTGAAAATAGAACAACTAAAATGAGAATAATAGTCTAAATAATTCTGATCCTCTCTCTCTCTCTCTCTCTCTCTCTCTCTCTCTCTCTCTCTCTGTATTATTTGAACTATTTATACTACTCTCTATTTGTCACATGTCCATATGAATCAAGAGATAAATGCATTAACAACTAGTTCCAAGTGACTGGCTTCTGGAGGTTGAAATTCAATCTGCGTCACAGGTGATAGCAAAAATAAAATAAAATTATTTAATTATAATGAATACAAAAATAATCTACCCCCATGGATTAAATAACGGATTGAATCCAAAATTCTAGATTCCCAAGTTTCAAAAGATGTACCTTAAAGAAGCTGATACATTGTGAGATTAATATCCAAGATGAGAATAGTAATTCAAATAGTATAAACTTGAGCGATATTCGTACAGTGTCCATCTACTTGGATCTACTGCTTTACAAAGCACAATATTTGTTAAATTTTGTGGAAAAAATATGTTATTTCAGCAGCGTAGTAACTCTTGCTTTCCTTATTTTGTCCTTTAGTCCTCAAATTCGATGAGCAATGTTTCTAACAAAGGGTGAAAGATTGCTGTTTTCTCGGTTGGAATCTATCCATATAACATAGGTTAGTTTTTAACCTTGTAGTGATATTTTTTTATATTTATTTATTTTTTTTAGTTTCTTACAGTCATGGCTTCATGCGTTGTCTGGAACAATTTCCATAAAAAAAGAATTGTATGAGAGTAAGTAACTAAGATGAATGTGTTTACGTATTGTTTTTATTGCCAAAGAAAAGAATATTAGAAACAATTTTTTCTATGCAAAAATCATTTGTATTGAAATTATGCTAGATATCCATTGTCTCGTTTTTGTTTTTTTTAGATTATCCCAAAGAAAGGGGTCACATAGTTTTAAAGAAATATTTATGTCAATTTCTTTATTAAATTATGTTAATTTCTTTATTAAATTATGTTAATTTCTTTATTAAATTATGTTAATTTCTTTAAATTTATATTAAAAACTATTTTCGAGTTTAAAAAAAATCGCTTAAACTTACAATATATATGAACTCTGGTAGTGATAGCATAAAAACTACTGCCTTAATAAGGTGTACTCTGCCTATTCTGTTTTTTTGTCTAGCAATCACATGATTTGCATATGAACAAATTCCCAAAACTTCTTAATAGTATATAGACGGTCAATCTTTATCTAAAAGTTTCCAAAACATAATTTCTTTTTTGCAACATTTTTTTATTATTTTTTTAACAAAATTCTTCCATTATTAACCAGCAGAGCATTGCCACTGTTGACCAAGGTAAAAGTTTATTAGGCATATGCATACGTTGTGAGATGATGTTTCGAAGTTAAATCTGACTAGTGAGAGTTGAGGGCATTCGTTGTGTTTAGAAAAATGATATGAGAATGATATGATAGATGTGTAAAGTGCGTCTTAAAGACATGCTTCAGGGGTACAAGTTCTTTACTTTTTTATTGGAATTTCACTTTATTTAATCTAGATACGGTAATTAACATCGAGAAAAATCAAGTTGCTATTTTTTTTTTTTACACTAATTAAAATCTTAAAATCCATTGTTTCTGAACAACTTGAAAGATAAAACCGTGAATTTTATCATATTAAAAGCAGAATAATATATATAATACTTTTTCTATAACGTTTCCCCAAAACGTACTTGACTCAATTTTTCAGCGAAAACTTAAAAAAATATATATTTTACGAAGGATTTTGAATCAATTAAATTAATTTTTTTTTATGTCTAAATAAGATTTAGGATGATTTGTTATGAGAATATGCAAAAATATTAGAATATAAGTAATAATTTAAGTGGAAATCTGCTTTTTTCTGGATTAAAAGAAAAAGACAGATTTCCACTTAAATTGCGCACACACACACACACACACACACACACACACACACACACACACACACACAGACAGACAGACAGACAGACAGACAGATTTGGAAATTCACGTTGTTCTTAACTATTTTACCATTGGCTACTCACCTCCCTGTCTGATGATCTTATAGAAATATTACATGGAGACAGTATTAAACGTGTGCAGAAGAGAAGACTTTAATGATACGATTATGTTGAAAGTATGAGTGTTCTTTGATAGCAGGTTCAGTTCACAAAAAACAAAACAAAAAAACACATCAGAAGAACTGAGAATGATTGATTTAAGAGAAATATATAGACAAGATGTACCTGTGATTCATTGGGTTGCAACCACCACCACTATTAGAATTTAATTGCCCCCCCCCCGAGAACAATATGTGACACAAGGTCGTTTTTACTGAGTTGCAAAACTAGCTCCTCAAACAGGTTCACTCAGTAGGCAAAAATAAAAACTGCCTTAGTATAGAAGGATTTCCTCTGCATTGACTAAGGACAAATTAACTTTCAGAACAGATACTACACTGGGATCTCAGTCTGAAAGTCAGATCATCCTTTTTTTTATTCAAAAAATAAATAAATTTAATTTCAAGTGTAAAATTACATCTGATGACCTGAAAGGAAGATTAAATCAGAACAATATAGAGATGTGTGCAGAACATGAGACTTTGTTGGTCTGGTCACATTGAAAGACTGAATGAAAGTGCTTGGGTTGATTGACAGGGAAGAGTTTAATTAAAACATGTAATTAAGTGAAAAGTATGGATTTGAGAGAAAGAGGGTCAACTAAAAACCTAGTTAGAGATAGGTTAGTTTGGAAGTCTAACACATGTAAAACGAATGTTAAATGGAATATGATGAAAGAATAATTAGCAAAGGCCCCTTAACTTATGCAGTTTCATTTTTACAATTGATAAATTATTCAACAATTGATTCCATTAATAAACAAGAAATTCAACTGACAATCATTGGCTATCTTTTTCTTTTTAAATATAAATTTCATTTCATGTGAAATCGACAGACAAATATTCATTTACTTCCTCTGCAGGAGGTTAGACACAAGGCCAGGTGAGGTTTTGAAAAGCCAGTGCACTAGGTGAACTACACTCAGGCCTAAAGAAATGGCCAAGCAGCCCTGTTAATAAACAATGAATTAATCCCTTCTCTAAGAGAGATGGTAACACTTGGAAGCATGGATCTCCTAGGGCTAAACGGAATCGTATCAGCTCGATAGAAACAAGGCTGCTAAAATGTCGATGTAAACAATTCTATGCCACCATCTTTTCCATCCATTTTAAAATCTTGTTAGTTGTCACCAAACCATTTGGTAAATAGTCTCCTAGACTGGTCGACTAACAAGGTTTGAGAAATTATTTTAAATCGAACAAGAACGAATATTAATATGCGTCAATTCAATCTGTGCTTTTAGCGATCAAAATAGTATTGAAACTAAACATGACAGACAGATGAAAATGCAATTTCAAACTTAAACATGATAGACCAACAAAAATGTTATTTCAAATTTAAACATGACAGACTGACTGAACCTCTTGTAGAGATTCAAGGACTCAACTCAGATAAAGACAAAAAAATTTCTTTTCTGAAATTGTTAATAATATATGTTGCAAATGGAGATTTAATATTCATCTGTGTAAAACCAAAACTATACTGTTGTTTCTATCAATAATGGAGATTGGGTATCTGTTTGAAGCCAAAACTATACTACTACTATTAATGCAGATTTGGTATCTGTTTGTCTGAAACCAAAACTATATTATTGCTTTTATTACTTGCAGAGATTTGGTATCTGTTTAACTGAAACTATACTATTGGTCTATTAATAATGAACATTTAGTATCTGTGTGTCTGAAGCTGAAATGATACTATTATATTTCATGATTAATTTAAAGGGGTGGAGGAAATGATGAAGTATCTTTTCTGAGACGAACTTCTCGAACATTACCTTCTCTTTTTTGAGGAGGGCTAGATGGGATTAGTAGTGTAGTATATGTTTGTTCATCATATCAGAGATCAGAGGGAGAGTATATTTTTGTGTGATGCAACAATGAAGGTAACGATATGGCAAGCATGTTGAGAATTCATTAACGCATTTGCTGATTGTTTTTCAGCCCAGAAAATGAAGTGAAAGAAAGATGGCGCCTGGGAAAGCATTTAAAAACATGTGAGAATGTTACAAGCGAACGACATCGCATTAATTAGAGGTCACAAATGGAGCAGTTCAAATGACAAGAATTAGAAAAAAGATAATTAGTAAAGACGCTTAAATACTTTTAAAATCTGATAGCTATCTCATTCACTCTTTCGGTCTTATAATCTATATGCCTATACATTTTTTCTTGCACCGACATTGATATTAAAAGCCTACTTTTTCTATTTAAAAAATATTAAAACGAAATTCTTAATATTCATGAATATATGAGCGACTATATGAAATTTAACTAATTTGGATATTCCTTTGAAAAACGAGCATTAATTAATTACGTATCCATTTTTTATGTTCTTTTTTTTTAGATAATTGGTTTCATTTTACTATTATGCTGAATTCTATTTATGCATAGTTTCTACATTCTGCATAATTGCGTAGAATTTCAGATGAAAAGGTTTTAGCACACGGTAATATAAAAGTGGTCTTGTTGGTGTGTGTGTGTGTGTGTGTGTGTGTGTGTGTGTGTGTGTGTGTGTGTGTGTGTGTGTGTGTGTGCAAAAAGTTTCTACCAAACTTCTCTCTGAATATTTGGTCTACCAAGTTTAAATTTGATATATGGGTTATTTAGACCTGTAGCACACTTTCGATTTGTTTTTTAGCCAGTAAAATTTATTACTAACAGGTCAAAATTGAAAACAAAACAGTTGACCTTGACAGGGATATTCGACTAAACTTGTTTATATGCACAAATCTACATTCATAGGTTAAACAACATTATTGTTAAAACTATATATGTATGGGCGTGGTTGAGCAGTATAGGAATGAGGCTGGAGAGTTGTATGTTTTGGTTTCAATTCTTGCTGATGGCAGCCAAGTCATATTTTTTTTACTTTTGATATTATTACTATATATTGGGTACAATATAATAATCAATAAAGAATTGTTTCTATAATAATAAATACGAAATCTGCATGAATTAAAATATCATAGTTAATCATATCTTACGACTGGGCAATACCGGGCAGCCTGCTAGTGAAATCTAAATGAATGAATGCCAAAATTTGGGCACATTTTTTACACTAATAATAAAGTGAAATATATAATTGATCAGCATCTTTTTTTATTTTGCTTATGTATATATATATTTTTTTATATATGACTTATGCAATATCAGTGAACTAATTTACATATTTGTTTTTATAAAGAACATTTCAGTTTTTATTTTAATATGACAAATAGTTCTGTTTAGAAATAGTTTTATTTCCTTCATGATTGTTTTATTTAATTTGACAAACTATTAATCAAGAGGGAGAAAAAAATTATTTAAGTAGGTCAATTTGAAAATCAATTTCTAAAAGCCGTCCAACATATGCCTCCATGCAACACATACATACATTAAATCGAATATGATGATGATTATTATCATCCTCTTTTCATATATGTTTTTATAGTTGATTTCATAATCTGCTGTGATATCCATTAGGCTAGTAATGCACCCTTAAGATGAGTGGAATGGTGAATTTTTAGATTTTTATTTAAATCTTTTTTTGGATATTGGTTGTTTTTGTTTAAGGTTTTTCAAATGTCCCACAAGTCTAATGGCCGATTTTTTGTATGCTGAACCTCCGGAGATAATGAACTAAAATGAAATGTTCATGCCAAAAATTATATATATACAAAAATTATATATATACAAAAATTATATATATACAAAAATTATATATATACAAAAATTATATATATACAAAAATTATATATATACAAAAATTATATATATACAAAAATTATATATATACAAAAATTATATATATACAAAAATTATATATATATAAAAATTATATATATACAAAAATTATATATATACAAAAATTATATATATATAAATAAACCTACTTTTAGAAAAGAACTACAAAATAAATTTAAATAAGTTATGGCGAAAAGAGAATTTGGCTCCGATTAATATTAATGTAAAACATAGCAATCTTTTTTATTGATTTTTTTTTATTATTGTCTGCCATAGATATGGCCAAAATTTGGCATGCTCTTTAACTTTTGTAATGAAAACAATGTTTCTTGAATGCAAAGCAAATTCAAATTCTATCTCTTATTCTACTAATGCTATCATTGTATAATTTCCTTTATTATATAAACCTTATTGGCTACATATGTGCATACATTTTTTAGCTGTGATTTCTTTCCAAATTAGCATCATCAGATCTTTTGGAAGAAATCACAGCTGAAACATGTATGCATATATGTAGCCAATAATGTTTGTATAAATAAATATAATTATACAATAATACATCTCTACTTGTTATTGAGCACTATTTTACAAACACCAGAGTTGTATTGGATTAACATCTAAGAAACCACAGCAATACAATCATTATGTATATATGTTTCCATTCTGAGAGATCAACAGCTGATATACTGATGGTAATATCTCATCGGATCAGTGAATCTATTGACGATGGCTTCGTTTCTAGAATACTAGCTCTTGACATATCTAAGCCACTTGATAGGGCATGTCATAAACATCTACTTCACAAAATTTCCAGGAAATGTCCTCTCAACCATAAAATCCTTTCCCTCTGTTGGGTTTATTAAATCCAAAACTTACAGTATTAACACTGGTGTGCCTCAAGGACCCATTCTGGGCCCAATTTTTTTGCTGAGCTTCTCCAACGATCTCTTAAGTCATGTTCTGCAATCATTTGCCGACATCTATACAAACAATACTAGCATCTATGAAAATACTTCAAACGTCGTTAAAGACCAGGATTTTTCTGATTCTCTCTGTTCCAACTTTGAGTGTGTAGTACAAAAATGGCTAGTTACTTTTAATACATCCAAACTCAAACTTCTCTCTTTTTACCACTAATGCTTTGATCCCCAGTTTGCCGCAGTTACAATGAATGGTTCTCGTTTTGAGGAAGCATCTTGCTTTGACAAACTTCTGTGACTTCTTTCATACAGAAGAGATTATTATTTTACTCACCTTCACCCCAAACAAGGTATATTGCAACTTGGACGTAAGGGATACTAATTGGGACCATACCTAAGAAAGATTAACAAGATGTTCGTTTACGTTGCATTTGAACTTCTGCATAGCAGTACAATTTGGGAAGTAGGTAACAGGAAGGGAATTCCGAAGTCTAGCCATTCTAGGGAAGAAGCTATTAGGGTAGAAAAGTTTCTAACATTAATGGGCCTCAACAGTGAAGGGGTGTGATTTTGTTGCTAAGCGTTGTTGAGGATATGTGTGCTGATGAGGCACAAGTGCAATGAGTTCATCAGAACACATT
Source organism: Euprymna scolopes (assembly GCF_053919585.1). NCBI lineage: Eukaryota > Metazoa > Mollusca > Cephalopoda > Sepiida > Sepiolidae > Euprymna > Euprymna scolopes. Next base: position 84,503,299 of record NC_136511.1, on the reverse strand, counting down.
CCATTAAAATATTTGTGAGATGTTGCGAGTTGTTTCCGTTCTATCTTTACTTTTATGGTACGTGCTTGACCCCCCCCCCCCCGTAAAATGTTCGCAACAAATACTCATCTAGCTTCAACAATTGTCAAAAATTTCCTCCACTCTCCATCTGTGCCTAAAACTAAACAAAAATTTCATGAGCGCAGTTTCTTCCCTAGAACTGTCCATCTCTGGAACACAATACCGTGGGACTGATTCCCAGCTGACTATCAGATGATCATTTTTAAATCTAATATACATAAGTTCTTATTGCGCTGTCCTCTTAAATAATCAAACCTTACCCAACCCTAACCATACCCAAGTTCCACCATTACTGATCATGTTGTCTCACCAGCTACCTAACACTTATTAATCTTTATTTTAAAGTGGTCTCAGGGTCTTGATAAGCTGTGATACCCCCACCAAGTAAAAAAAATAAAAAAGAAAAAATACATATATAATGTATTTATTATTTATTTTTTTTTACAAAGGAGTCACCACTTATCAAGGCCTAAAGACCACTCGAGGGTTAATAATAGGAAGTCGATGAGACAACGCTGTAATGGTGAGCAGTGGTGGAAATTGGGTAGAATTTGATTATTTAAGAGAATGTTTCAATAATAACTTGTTTACATTAGACTTGAAAATAATCATGTTATTAGCTGGAAAGCAGCTTTAAGGTATAGAGTTCTACAGGCAGGCAGTTCTGGGAAAGAAACTTTGTTTATCGAATTTGCATTCAGTTTTAGGCACAAATAGAGAGTGAGGAAAATTGTTGGCAGTGGTTGTAGTTAGATGAGTGTTTGTTGTGAATGTTTCGCGGGGGAGGGGGCAGAAATAAATTTAATTGAAATATTAATTAAAAAGTATTGATTTAGCTTTATCTTCTCATTTGTGATCAAAAGGCATAAAAAAGAAATTTAATATTTAAAAGAAAATAATTTTAAAGTTTGTAATCCTTGTTCAGGCATTTTGAATCTGAGAAGAGAAAGAAAATTCTTGACTGGAGGGTTCACATTTTCAGACCATAAACTAGACATGGCTTACTTGTTTCCGTCTCTGTTTCCACAGAATCCATCTGATTGAAACAGATCAACTTGCACCCAGGCTCAGAAAAAAGTTTTGTCAACAGAAGGGTATTCCCATTGAACACTTTGTTTTGTTATTTTTTTTAACTAACTTTTGATATATATACCACACACACACACATACACACACACACACGCGCGCACACACGTGTGTGTGTATAAATTAAAAGTCAAATATGAACAGGTAAAATTATAAAGGAATAAAAGGTGAATCAAATGAGGTATGAGTTGTTTAAACAGTTACATTAAATTTAGCCTAAATTTGCAGTTTTTGAAAAAAATGACAATTGCAAACTTTTTTTTGGCGCCACTGTACATGTGTTTGTGTATGTATATACATGTGAATCTGTATGTACATACATCTGCCTTACTTTTAATGCTAGGTTTATTTATGGTGTCTTTTACATTTAATAAAAACCCTTCACAATATTTGCTGACGAGGAAACCTTGTTTATTAAAAAACTATATGTAATAATTATTGTCTGTAACTTGATGTCTACCACAATAAAAACACTGTTTTCCGAAACGATCGTACAAATAATTGATTTTGTTGTTGTTCCTTCTTATGAAACGGATTTTTAATTTAATTATAATTTGATTTTTAAATTATTAATCACATTACTAAATATATATATATATATATATATATATATATATTTAGTAATGTGATAATAATAAAATATGTGATGTAAATTCATCTTTGGTTTAGTATGTTTACTTCCGATATATATATATATATATATATATATATATATATATATATATATATATATATATATATATATATATATATAAACATACACACACGTGTAATGAAATAATAAGTCAACCAAACTAATAATCATCTATTATTATACTAGCGTTTGTTTCCTTAAGGCTTTTTTCTTATATATGTCCAAAATATATGCTAAACTATTCTTTAGTTTTGAAGGTGAAGTTATGTTTAAAAAAATATTATTTTAATTCAAATTTTATCTTAACCGTAATTTGTAATTGACTGAACAAAACACCCATCTCTCAGTAACTTATCTATGTATTTCTCTTGCTTCCTATGAATTAATTCACCCTCTTTCTAATATTTATATATCTCTTTGAGCGTTTACAGAAAAAGCTAATTTAGTGCTAATTCTTAATTGATTTATTTTGCTATCTAATTTACATAATGTGTTCGTACACACTATAAATACATGCACATTAGAAAGCAAAATACGTCTGTACTTTTATAGTTTCCATAAGTTCATTGCTTATTCTTGTTGAATACCACTACTAAACAAACCCACTGTTGGAAATTCATGGAAGGTAAAAGGTTTTATTTTCTTCTTGACTTTCTATTGAAGTCACTGATTTGTTAGGCATACCCTTTCTCAGATGTTTTCAAGAGCTACTGATTTGTATAGTAGTCGAAACAAGTTGTTTCTTCTCTCATACCTTTCTTTGTGGTGCAACTTCTGCAGTTTCATCTTATTTGCATCCTCTTTTGACCTAGTCCATCATACATTACAATAAGTCGATCTTATAACCCCCCTCCCTCCAGCTAAACTGGCACAAGGCCAATAGATCAGAACTCTCCTCTTTGCACATTCACTTATCTAAACATATTTGGCTAAAATAAGATTGGCTTCAGCAACTAATACACAGTCAATAGTATCTGCTTTAGGGTATGAGTCAGCAAATTTTGCATTTAACCATCTGTGACAATGCATCGTTAAAGCTTTGTTACCTTCCCTGGGTAAGTGCTAATGATATGGTTGGTTGCAAAACCATATTTACCCCGAGGGCCTGCATCACTGATAAAAGCTTTGTTGAAAACGGTGATGCTATTTTTTGCAATAGTAATTGTCTGACATTTCATATATTTATATATAGTGAGTTATAAAAATATATATAGCAATTAAACTACACAGAATATTCCGTGTTTCATTGATGTGAGAATTTGTCAGGCTTATAAGCCTGACGAATTTTCACATCAATGAAACGCGGAATATTCTGTGTAGCTTAATTGCTATATATATTTTTATAACTTACTATCTAGCTCTACCTATATATTGAGCACTGTTGAAGTAAATGCTGAAAATTTATGCATAAAATTATATTTTCATATATTAATTTATGTTGTGATTAAATGAAGTAGTCATATCATTCAAACACTACCGTGTTCGAATAATTAAGTGTTAATTTTACTCATTTAGAACTGCTTTAAAGCTTCACTGTTCACTCATTTTACAACCAAATTCATAGGTCACCATCTCAGCTATATTTTGAAATAATAATTTTCAATTTTCGTTCATTAAAACAAAAGTTATAATGAAATTACTGGTTTTAAAAGTCTTCAGAATAAGTAAGGAACATGAGAGACGGTTTCTTCTGATTGGATGTTGATTACCATAGTAACTTTTTCAATACTGACGTTTTAGAAACGATTTTTTCTGATTGGCTGTTGGATAGCATAGCTTTTTTGTTGTTGACACCTTCTTAAATCATAACAGGAATGTCACTCGCAGGCCATCTTATTTGGATTATATAGAGAGAGTTAACAAAAGTGATGCTCTTTGCTGTGCTAGGGCTGATAATCTTTCACTTAAGACGTTGTCCGTTAATTCTGTTTCTCTCGTTTTTTGTCCCTTTTTTTTGTTTATTTTCATTAATTACGTCTTATTTTATTTTTTTATTTAGTCAATTTAAGTAGTTGGTAATTTTTTTATGGATTGTTGACAATGCGTATGATATTGAACACAAAAAAGGAAATATTATTTCAAAGCAAAGCCTGGAAAAATCATGGATTACATAGAAAAAGGTGAGCATGAAAAGTAATATGGTTAAGATTAAACGTAGAAAAATAAAAAGACTAGTTGTTAAAACTGGAAAACAATAAAGATGAAATATTCTAGTAAAAAATATAATAAATTTATAACTTAAAATATTGCTGCATTAAGAATTTTTTTAATTCAATTTAACATTATACATAAATTCTTAATGCTGCAATATTTTAAGTTATAAATTTATTATATTTTTTACTAGAATATTTTGTATTTTTCTTTTTCAGTTTTAACAATTAGTCCTTTTACTTTTCTAAGTTTAATCTTAACCATATTACTTTTCATGCTCGCATTTTTCTTTATATATAAGAATAACATTATAGCTACATTCAAGATCCAAATATTTATTTTTCATGCAAAACACTCCTCCAGCATGTTAAAAATTTGGTACATTTTTTACAAACCCATTTCATTATGAAGAAACAAACTGTTATTCATTATGTCAATGCTGGCTCTTTTCGTACATATACTCTTCAGAAAAATTAGAAATTCTTTGCTTAGATAGAAAAAAAACGCATGAAAATATAATGTTGCAAGAAAAAAAAAAATCATAGAAGACTCAACATCTTGTGTTTGTTCCGGCAGCCATCTTTATTATCATGCATCTTTTTCTAAGTAAATAATTTCTAATTTTTCTGAAGAGTATATGTACTGATACAGTACAATGAAACACATGTAAGACAATAATGGAAAAAATATAGGCATTAGCCTATATTATAAATAAAATTATTAAACATTAATTATAAAAAAAAAAAAAAACAATAGCAGGCCTCCTGTCCTGGTGTTGGCCAGGGGAATTAAAAAATGCTAATTAAAAAAATTATTCTTTTTTAATTTATTTGTGTTTACATGTGCATAAGAACATGCCAAAATATAAGTTTTTAACCTTATTTCCGTGGTAGTTCTTATTTGGGTCTCATAAATTAATGAAATTTCATTATTTTGTATTGAATGATCAGTAGACACCTCCAATGTTTGCCATAGAATTTGTGATGTCATCATTTTGTGCGTATTTTACAAAGCTGTTTACAGGCATTGTTTATTAACGGATGTCACAAAAGTGTAAAATATGAATAATGGAAGTAAAGTCCAATAACTGAAAAAGAAAGAAACAAAAAAAAAACATAAGAAGCTTGTTTTCAAAGTTCAACGTTTCAAACTGAACATTTCGGAAGGATAGGATTTAAATCCTCTAAATCTTTTCAAAATCAATTATTTTCCAGAATGTTTTTTTCTTTATAGTTCAACAGATTATATATATTAATGAGAACATTCTGTACGTTCAGTATGCTGTATAAACACATTCTGCACTTTACATTCTTTTATCTAATAATTAATATATATATATATATATATATATATATATATATATATATATATAGAGAGAGAGAGAGAGAGAGAGAGAGAGAGAGCATGTTCTGTAGTCTGTATACTCCCCGCCCCCCCCCCCAAAAAAAAAGAAATGGTAAATCAGAATTAACATATCCCAAAAAAAAAAGCACATCTGAAAAAGAAGAGAAAACAGTTCAATTAAATTCGGTTAGTCCAGATGATTCCTATTTTACTCTCGTAAGATAATAAAATTGTAATCCGTTTATTTTTTTGCTTTGAATTGTTTAGTGTTATTATAGATGCCCACCATCAAGTATGAGTGAAAACAACGTAGCGAATTTGTAAATATGTCTATAGTCATCTTCAGAAAAATTATATATGTTCTTAAAATATATGTTCTTAAGAAAGTAAAGAGATCTGGTAGATAGTATTTTGATTCGTTTGGATTTACCGATACCGAGTTTGTTTAGAAATGTATGAATGAAATCTGTGATGAGTGTACCTATTTACAATGCCTCCCCACGGGACAGAGTTAGACACCAGGGTCGTTTTTTAACGTGGATAAAAGGTACAAAAATAAAAATTGTCTCAGTCGTGAAGGACTTCTCCTCCACTGAAAGAGAACGAGAAACGGAAGTGCCACATCTGAAGAACAGATGGTATTTATTTGCTCCCCCACCGAGCAAATTAGGCACAAGGCCAATTTTTAATGTGAGGAGTGAAGGGAGGGGGAAGGGAAAAAGGGGACCAGCTCCCGAGAGGTGGGAAATGGGAGCTGGTTAAAGGTCAGGCATGTGGGGCTGCCCCCACATCTGGTCTTTGCTAGTCATAGCTAGTCATAGCTTGCAGCATCTGAAGAACAGATGGTATTTATTTGCTCCCCCACCGAGCAAATTAGGCACAAGGCCGATTTTTAATGTGAGGAGTGAAGGGAGGGGGAAGGGAAAAAGGGGACCAGCTCCCGAGAGGTGGGAAATGGGAGCTGGTTAATGGTCAGGCATGTGGGGTTGCCCCCACATCTGGTCTTTGCTAGTCATAGCTAGTCCTAGCTAGTCATAGCTTGCAGCATCTGCCGGAACAGATGGTATTTATTTGCTCCCCCACCGAGCAAATTAGGCACAAGACCGATTTTTAATGTGAGGAGTGAAGGGAGGGGGAAGGGAAAATGGGGACCAGCTCCCGAGAGGTGGGAAATGGGAGCTGGTTAAAGGTCAGGCATGTGGGGTTGCCCCCACATCTGGTCTTTGCTAGTCATAGCTAGTCATAGCTTGCAGTATCTGCCGGACAGATACTACACTTTGATCTTGGCCCGAAGGCCAGAGTGTATATGCATATTTTAAAACTTTTATCAGGTCTAGTGTACGCATACAGGCAATGATTTTTTCTAAAGCTTTTCTAATTGTATTTCGAAATTGAAGTCAAAGAAGCCAATTTATTAGGACGATATGTAAAAAAAAAAATGTTTTTAATGATATTTGTTTGCAAAGTTTGCCATGTTGGTGCTAGTTGAGGTGTTTGTTTATATACAATCTCCTATTCTTAAAACCAAGTGTGTGCAATCTTAATATGTATTGTGAACTGGTAGGTTCAGTGTAAACTGTTATTTCAATTAACCATTAAAGAGTAAGGGAGCGTTTCTTAAATAAATCTAACCATAACGTATTATGTAGCAAATATTAATATGTAGTTAGTCCAATAATAAACCAGCTACATGTGAAGAAGTTAACCTATTAATAAAAGTAAGAGGTGATTTTGGGTTATGAAGGGGAGTGAATTGCATCAGAGTAAAAGTCTTTGCTACTGTTTCAGTACGATTATGTATTTGAGAAAGTACACCCACTAATATAAAAATACTTATTGTTGAGCAGAGACAAAATGTATGTATTGTGGGTTAGGAAGACACTTTAGTAGTAACTCTATGTAGTAACTATGTGGTATGTGCAAAAGTTGAGTATAGGAAGTGTTTGCTTATTATACTATAATGTTGAAAGTTTCAGGGGAAAAATTTCCATTTTATTAATATAGATAGAGAAGAGATAACAAAAAAATAAACATGATTGTGGACTGATTTCTGTTCTTTGGTTATTGGAAGGTAACTTACCACTAATATTTATGTGTATATATGTGTGCAAAATTCTCTGTAGAGAACAGTTTTGAACCACTTTTTATTCTCTTGAGCAAATTAAAATCGAGATATAATATATCTAAAATCCTTATTCTAATTTTCATCAAAATCCATTACATAATTTTTTATTCTAGAAATCTTCAAAATTTAAGACTTAAGATTAAGAGGTCTTAAATAGAAATTAAAAATCCAAAAATCTTGCTTTATTGGTGATTAATGATGATGGATTAAATATAATGCAAAGCTGATGTATCAGAATTTTCAAATGGTAAGTTGTGCCCATATTATGACACCTAAAAACTCTTTAAAATACTCCACGGAAACTGAAATTTGGAAAATATTTATAATTTGATGCTAATATTTCATAAAAATTGAAGATATCTGAATTTTCACAAAGAGCTTTCATGCCCTCTTTTCTCACATTGCATAAAACTAAATTAAACTAAATATACGTGACCACAGTATTCTTTTTTATGAATAGCAGCTGCATTACAAAATTCGTAATGATTAGTTGACTAATTTATAAGTCCTCTACACACAAATGTATAAGGATATGCATATATCTAACTTTATATAAATAGTGATATATATATATATATATATATATATATATATATATATATATATATATATATATATATAATAGTAGCAGTCCAGCCCAGCTTTGGTCGAGCCCTATGTACTGTTCATAACTTTATGTGCATATATATATATATATATATATATATATATATATATATATATATATATATATATGTCAAGAAGTTTGACTTGTGTCCAGGTAATGTAAATCTAAAATTTCAAGTGTTTAGACCGAAAATTGGCGGAGGAGTTTGGTAGAGTCTGGAAAAGGCAACTCTTTCAACTTTGACCTCTTGGCAGTCAAATTTTCGCCCAAAACCTGATTAAAAGCTTGCTACATGTCTGAATACCCTTTATGTAAGATTTCAAATGTTTAGACTCAAAATTGGCTGAATAGTTTGCTAGAAACCGCGAAGATAAAATCTTTTGAAATTTTATCTCTTGGTAGTCAAATTTTCGGCCAAAAACCGATTAAAAAGCTTGCCCTGTGTCTAAATACACTTTATGTAAAATTTCAAATGTTTAGACCAAAAATTGTCTGAGAGGTCAAATTGTTTAAGTTTAACCCCAATTTTAACCCCTTAACATTTATTGTTTTGAGCTCAAATCAAGTTAAAAAGTGTGATTCATGCTCAAGTAACCTACATTTAGACCCAAAATTGGCGGAGGAGTTTGGTAGAGTTTTCAAAGGTCAAATCGTTGAACTTAGACCCCTTGACAGCCAAATTTCTGACCGAAAACTGATTAAAAAGATTTTCCCAAATCGCAATACCCCTTATATCAAATTTCGAGTCTGTAGACTGAAAATTGACAGAGTAATTTGGTAGGGAAATGTACACACACAGACAGACACATAGACAATTTTACTTTTGTATATATATATATATATATATATATATATATATATATATATATATATATACTAGCAAAAGTACCCGTCGTTGACTGGGTTCAAAAACAGCCTACAGAAAATGGACTCTGATTTATGAAAGTATGATAGGTTATGAAAAGGAAGGGTTGTAAAGAGATAGATTCGTATTTGGGGGTATCAAAACCAAAGCAAAATATGATGAAAGTAAAAATAAAATAGATAAACCCCATAATTTATTATACCATACCTGTTCACACTGAAACACTTATCACAATATTCTGTGGATCTATATTAAAAAAAACTTGTTAAACTTTGTGACATATTTCCATTCTATGGAGGTCAGGCGCAAAAGAACACCCCATAATTTTATTATACCATATTTTTTCAAACTGAAACATAATTATCAAAGTATACTTACGCAGATAGATATGAAAAGTCTTTATTAAAGTTTGTGCTTATTTCCATTCTATGGAGGCCAGGCGCAAATGCAGACCCCACAATTTTATTATACCATTCCTATTTAGGTTAAAACATACTTATCAAAGTATTCTTATGTACATCTATATCAAAAACACTTGTAAACGTTTTTTTTCATTTTTAAATTTTTTATTTCCATACTTTGTGGACCAGGCGCATACTCAGACCCCAGAATTTTAATGAATCATCATTATGCCAGATCAAACATACCCATTCCTGTGTCTATACATCTTCTATCATTATATGTGATCAGTTTTCTATAATACTCAACCATATAGGAACCTATTCGTGACCAGACACACACACAGATGTTCAGCTTTATATTATATATATATATATATATATATACTAGCATGGGTACCCGGCGTTGCCCGGGTATTTGGAGGTATATGTTGAGTAAAAAAAAAAAAGAAAAAAAAAGGTCAATTTTTTTTAACTTCGACCCCTATTATTACCCCTTAAAATTTATTGATTTAGCCTCAAATCAAGTTATTAAGTTAGATCCATGTCCAAGGAACCTATATCTGTGATTAGACCCAAAATTGTCGGAGGAGTTTAGTAGAGTTCTCAAAGGTTAAATCGTTGAACTTTGACCCCTTAATCGCCAAATTTCTGGCCGAAAACCAATCACATCGCTTTTCCCAAATCTCAGTACCCTTTATATCAAATTTCGAGTGTGTAGACTGAAAATTGACGGAGTTATTGCATAGGGAAATGTACACACACAGACGCACAGATACACAGACAGACAGACAGACACTTTCACTTTTATGTATATATATATATATATATATATATATATATATATATATTAGTGATCATAGAATGATGCAGAAAGTTTGAGGAAAGGCGTATTTAGTATGCAGTATTGAAATGTGTTCTTAGAATGCAGGGTGAATCTGCAAATCCTGCTGAATTTCAACTAGAACTGAATTGCACAATCTGTGGCAGATTCGTTCGGTCTAATAAAGCTGGTTTGGTGAACCATGTGAAGTCACACAATGTTCAACAAGATCAACAATTTTAAGAGAATATGCTGCCACTCAGACCACCCATATATTCTTGTAACATCTGTGGATACGTGTCTAAATCAACAAGCGGTTTAACAAGACATTCAAAGGTGCAGAATGAAGTTCCCCCACAAGCACCACCAAATATTGGCAAGTTTCCTTGCCACATCTGTGAACCCTTATGCAAAAGTGAAGCTGGGTTGAAGAGCCACTTACGTGCATATGGATGCTCTACATCAATCTGAATTGATAGCAAGCTTCAGTCAAGAAGTATTAACCATCATATATATATACATATATAATGCTCCTCACCTTGAGTTGAGCATATTGAGAAATGATACACGAATTACCATTAGCGTATAAAGCGATGCTCTTTGTGTAAACAAATTGAGCGGAGGTATTTCAGACGATGTCAAAACATCGTTAAATTCACTACTTGTTCAGCAGCCGCCAATAGCGTAATGGTTAGGAGCCTTGACTACCGTACAGACGGTTGGGTTTCAATCCTGGCTTGAGGTAGTTGCCTGTCTAGCCGCACAGATGAGCTGTGAAACAGCGAAACAGTACTGTATGTGGATGACTAATATATATATATATATATATATATATTTATTTACCAGTGGTGAAAAAACCGGACTAGAGTGCTCAATGTGTAGTCAGAGCAGTATATAGGAAATTTATTACGTCCTCTCCCTACCACTCCCACTTCTTTTCTAACTCCCCTTTATCTACGATTTTTCCATTCTTATTTGACTTTATAACTTAGTCCATCTATGAATTCTGACGATGCTAGTTGGATTTTTTCCTCTCTTTGAGGATTTTCCTCTAGCTGAAACAATTTGTAAACTCATTCTGGACTCACAGTAATAAATTTCCTATATATATATATATATATATATATATATATATATATATATATTTCTTATACATATGTTTCATTTTTCAGGAATTATCAGTGTGGAGGATTATTGTTGTATTGGTCACAAGATTCAAACCTTAGACTCAAGTTTTTTTCAACTTTTCTGTACGCATTCCTATATCAATGCAGCCAACCTACTATTCATAGGGAAGAAGAGAATTAAAGTCTATGTGTGTTTTTACAAGCAGACATGGCTAGCAAGCTTCCATAACAGTGTTCCACAATCAGACGAAACATCACATTACACATTCATTTAGACAGCTTGTTTTCAATCCTCTTACAGGGCATATCCTTACATTAAGGGTGCTATAAACAATATTATGATAAATTTATTTTTAAAAATTCTTATTCACATGCACATGTATTTCATCCTTTCCCAGGAATCATCAGTGTGAAGGATGATTGTTTTGCTGGTCACACGATCCGAACCTCACACCCAATATGTGCGTGTGTGTGTGTGTATATATACATATATATATATATATATATATATATATATATATATATATATATATATATATATATATATATATACTATAAAGATAAACAAATTTGGCGTGTTCATCTATATCCATTTCGCAAATTCAATATGAACAACGATCGTTTTGCAGAAAGAATGCACCTTTAGGTGTATCAGAATTTTTGTAGGAATTTTTGACACCCCTAACACGAAACTGCGAATAAAATATAAAAAACTTGTAATTTCTCTTTTAAAGGTGGGTTGTTTATTTTCTTTATGGATGTATAATCAATTTCTTTATGGATGTATAATCCAAAAGTGAAGTTGGATTGAAGAGCCACTTAAGTGCATATGGATGCTCTACATCAATCTGAATTGATAGCAAGCTTCAGTCAAGAAGTATTAACCATCATATATATATATATATATATATAATGCTCCTCACCTTGAGTTGAGCATATTGAGAAATGATACACGAATTACCATTAGCGTATAAAGCGATGCTCTTTGTGTAAACAAATTGAGCGGAGGTATTTCAGACGATGTCAAAACATCGTTAAATTCACTACTTGTTCAGCAGCCGCCAATAGCGTAATGGTTAGGATCCTTGACTGCCGTACAGACGGTTGGGTTTCAATCAAAAATTAGGGCTTGAATTACATTTTTCGAGTAGTTATAAGCTTGGAAAGACAGTGGGTCGAATAATTCACACCTCCCATTTTGAAATGTCTATTAAAAAGTAAATAATTTATTTACTCACCAAAGTGTTATATATCACAAATTGAAGAGAAAAGGTCAATAAATAATATATTCAAATTTAAAACAAAAAAAAAGTAGTGTTTTTTAGAAATTTACCTGTAAAGTCCGAAGTTTAAAACCTTTTTTTAAAAAAAAAACACGTTTTTTTTTTTTGTTTTTTTTTATTGAAACCTTGGTCCTTGCTCCTTTAATTGAAAAGAAAATTAGGGCTTGAATTACATTTTTCGAGGAGTTATAAGTTTGGAAAGATGGGGTGGAATTATTCACTATTTTTCACGAAATTTCTGACACACCTAATGCACCTTTATCGATATCAAATCTGTTCGTCAGCACAAGGTACAGACACCAGAAATTTGTAGTCAAACAAAGCAGTAAAAAGTACAGTATTGTATTATCTCAATTATGCAATAATTCGAAAAAAAAAAAACGGTAAAATCGTAGGGATATATGACATTTCCCGTCCATTTTCAATGAGCATATATAGCAATAAAACCAGTCACTATTAAGAAATATTTTTTAAAAATTTAGAAGAGATTTATAAAAGAAAAATTGATAAAATTAAAAATTAGTTAAATTAAAAGCCTTTTAAAAACAATTTGAAAAATAATTATCTGTAAATGTTTGTTTTCTCCGTGATAAAAAAGCGTTATGTGCGGATTCAAAATGTAAGATTACTAAGCCAATTCAACGCAGATTTTTAAAAATAAACATTTATTTGTTTATAGATCGAACTTTTCGACATAATGACATTTGCATTAGGATAGACAGTTTTTTATTTATTTTTTTATTTTATTAAGTTTTTTTTTTTTGCACGTAAAGATAACTTCCCGCATGTGACCACCACAGCCTGGATATTTAAAAATCACCATTGATAACACCGAATGTGTCTTCTATTTCTTAATGGCATCATGCCACAAGGAATAAAAAAGATATAATTACGTTGAAAAGTTCGATTTATAAACAGATAAATGTTTATTTAAAAAAAAAATCTGCGTTGAATTAATTGGCTTACTAATCTTACATTTTTAATTTGATGTATCTCGTATATATACACACATACATATGTGTGTGTATGCCTGTGTGTATGTGTGTGTGTGTGTGTATATGAGAGATATTCTTGGAAGCGTTTCAATCTTTAAAACTACAAAAAAAAAAAAAAAAAAAAACTTTTCATCTCAAGTCCTTGAGTGGAACACCTCTATGCTTTATCTCTAAATCAGTGTTATTGCTATGTTCTTTGATTACTTTGTCTAAAAAAGCAACCATTAAATCAACTTAATTATATCAGAGGATCCAGTTTTTTTCCTTGATAATGAATGATAATATATAAAGAGTTCGAATGCAAAACGTAATAAATCCAATTTCTTTAAAAAAAAAAAAAAAAAAAAAGAAAGAAAGAAAAAAAAACTGAACTTATCAACTTTGACAAAAATTTATTTTAATTGAAAGCAAACCAAAATTATGCTGGTATCATATTACCTAAAAAGTGTTAAAGTATTGAAATACGATAGTTTTTATAGTAATAGCTTTTCAGTTTAAAAATTCTGTTTATTGCATTGCACATTCTTATATGCTTAATAGCTAGGGATAGGGGATAGATTATACTATCATTAACAATTCTCTTCTTGAAATGATTCTTTAAAACAAACTCATTTGCGATAGTTTTGCATGATGTTATTCTGACTGGAATCAGTCCAGGAACAAAGATTATCAAAAATTCATGTCTAAAAAAAATAAATTATTGTAATATTTTTTTTCCTTTTTTTTGTTCAAAGATTATATCCTTTGTTAAAAAAGTTGCTTTTCGAAGTTGCTATTTATCCAGATGTATTGCTAAAATATTTTTTTAAGATCATCGAATGACATTAATAATTTTTTATGCATAAATCATTATCATTTCTGATGACCTTAAGAAAAAAACACTGATCATTAACTTTTTATTTTAGTCTGGAGGATTTCTTTCCATTTCAGGGTGAGTTTATAATGAGTGTCTGATTTGCTTTCTCACTGCCCCTCACCACTGGTTTCATTCAGGAGATAGAAAAAGGTACTTGTTTTACTTGCTAACTCTTACATAATTCGATATTTATTTATACACACAGAGAATTTCATATATATATATATATATATATATATATATATATATATATATATATATATATAATTTAAAGAGTTTGAATTACCCACGAGACGCTATCCTTGTCTTTGATCTCTCTGTACAGGCCAGATGTCAAGACAACCTGGCATGAGGATACTTTTCCTCACAAATAAATTCTGACCAAATATTCAAATAACATAGTAGTCGAAACTCAAATAAGATCCCCTTGACACCGCTATGCACTGGCTCATACGTGGAATGGTGGACCTTCTTCGAGTAATGTTATCTCAAGTAACAACATGAAGCTGGATATTCCATCAAACCAGATGAATTTTTGTCTAGAAATTCGGTAAGACCAAGAAACCTTTAGAAAGATATTCTATAAGAAAGTTAACTGGTCAATTGGAAAGAAGAAAAATGAATGATTCTTCTTTACTAACACAACGTGTGAAAATTAGAGGAGATTCTTGAACACTAGAATATCTATGTATTTCTCTCTCACACACACGTAAATGCACATTGGTCTCAATTATAATGTAGGAGTCCTGATGTTTAAAACTGTAATCTATAAAAGTTATCTTGTCAGATTTTCAAAGTAAGACACAAATAATATTTAAACTGACAAATTAAACTTTGCTTCTGACTAGTCTATTTTCATTTGTTATTGCTGTATTGTGTTATTGCCAATGCAATAATACACTTGGCTACAATTTGTTAAAAAATATATTCTGACCAGATGACTGTCTTGAAACATTTTTAAAATGACAGCTTAAAAATAAAAAACCAGCAAGGGAAATGACTCTTTTTAAAATTTAAGAATATAATAAGAGTTGTCTACCTTTAAAAATGAGCAAACAAAGACAAATTAAAAAATTAAATGACTTCATTCCATCTGAGTCAATTAGAAATTCTGTAGAGCTTCTCGAGTTTGAAAAGATGCACTTTAAGAAGGTTAGAGTTTATATCAGTGGAAACCTTGAAAATAACCAAGATGAAAATAGTCTGAATAATACAAAATATATTGAGCAAGAAAAACACCCTAATTACTCAGAACTCAAAAGTTAAACATGGCCAATCGATGCAGTTAGGCTGATGGACACATCCTCTCTTAGAGAAGTGTGGATGCAGTAAAATCGTGACAATCAGTCATATTCATTGAATAAAATTTCTGTGCTTCAAGTTAAAATAAAATTTTTACTTTTGTTTATTAAATTGTTAGGTGAAATACAGGATAGTTAAAAAATCTCCCCATTTTGCATGTTAGGAACAGCTTTTCAAATAATCATGTTATTATTTTAACATGGCCATAAACTGTGCAAGTAACTTAAAAGTCCTATGACCTACTCTCATGCGATTGTATCATTAGTGCTCAACTCCACACCCAGATTTAGACGCCCTCCCCCCAAGATAGACTCTATCACAATAGCCTCTTACACTTCAGTGGTAATATGATTTGTTTAGGAGGAACTAAAGAAAAAAAATATTCATTTAAAAAAAACACTAATGTGACTTTGTGTAAATCACCTGCAGTGATCGTGACTTTCTCTTTTCGTTAAAAATTCTTCACATATTTTCACAAACCTGATCTTGATGCTGTATGCAACACGAAGTATTATTTACATTTGCTTATGTTTTCCTTGTTTTTTATCGCTTGGTTTTATGGCATATCAACCCGTTTGAGTCACAGCATGATTACACTGACACACTGGTTCTTGTTGGATCACCAAAGTCAAACAACCTTGATTCGATGGAAGTACTGATATTTATTTATACACACACACAGAATTACATATATATATGTATATATAATTTGGAGAGTTTGAATTACCTATGCGACACTATCCTTGAATGTCTTTGGTTTCTCTGTACAGGCCAGATGTCAGTGATTGGGCTTGATGTGACTGTGATTCCAGATGTACTTCTCCGATCGGTTTAGCAAGAGCCGTGCAAATACCTTTCCAACCGCAGTCAGCAGGGAGATACCTCAATAATTTCCACAATCAGACTTTGCACCCTTTCCTTTGTACAACATAATCAGGATTGCCACTATCCAGTCTTGGGCAACCGGGTCACCCTGCCATTTTGACTGTATCAAAGAGTGAATCGCACAATGTACATTGGCATCACCATGTTTCAGCAGCTCAATAGGAATGCCATCCAGCCCAGGGGCTTTGTTCGAGTTTATCTGTTTTATACAGTTAGCTGTTTCTATGAGAGTCAGTTCAGCATCAAGTTCTGAACGAAAGAAACACTGAGGGATACTTTCTATTGCAGCAACATCAAATGGGTTGTGAAAAGGATCACGAAAGTGTTCATGCAATTGATGCATAATTTCATCTGAAGTTTTAAGCAAGGTTCTCACATCCTTCACCAGAAGTGGTGTGGTGTAGTCGAAGAGGATTTCGGACCATAGGCTTGACGAAGCAAAGCGTAAAATGTCTTCACATGTCTATGATCGTATGCAGTCTGTATCTCCTTGGAAAGGTCAGACCACCATTTGTTTTTTATTTGGCGCACACAACACTGAACCTCACTCTGTACAGAAAAAGAAGTGGGCAGCAAAAGCTGGCCTGTTCAGAGGTGAAGAGTTGAGAAGTTTCACATAAGCTTTCCGCTTTCTATTAATTTAAACGTTAATTAGATTGGATTTATCAGCAAACCAATCTCGATGTCTGGGAACCTTCAATCCAACAGCTTAAACACCTTTTTAGAATATTGTATCATTTACTGTCTCCCAAGATATATAGATTAATTTGATTTGTAGTTGTGGAGTTCATTAGTCTTAGAAGGCAGTCCATCTTGCACCTTCAAACCTCCCCTGCCTTGTGGAATGCCCATCCATGGCAAAGGCTCAGGAGTAAAGCTTGAGGAAAAATATGGAGTGGAGCCCCCAAAGCAGTATGGCATTATCTACAAATTACTAGCTCCTACGAGAAACTGTATCAACCTTGCAGTTACTTTAGACCCATCAATGATGTGGAGGGACAGAGAACATGATATGTAGCCAACAACTTGTCTTTCATTTACACTGCTCAGGCTAGCATCCAAAGGATATATCATCCATGATCAACTCTGACTGACTACTACTGCTAGACATATGTATTTTATAAGTATTTTATATGTATTTTATCAGTAAATAGTCGGCAAATGGATAGATTCTATTCAACCCATAGATGAGAACCTGATAAATGCTACCACTTTGGGATCAGAGTAATGAGAACTAAGGTGTGATTTCATATTCCCCGAGTCCCCAAAAACCCTTGACCTCATTTCAAACATCAAATATTCAAGTAGGATACTCTTCTCAAAATACTTCCTAGTTTCACTATCAATGCAATGGATCAGAAACCTGTAAAACAACTTTCTTTAACGTGAGAAGTGTCTGAACATTTACTATCTTCAAAATTCACTGGCCGACAACTGTAGCAAAGAGCAGTGCAATCACCTGATAGACTTTGGAAAGGGATTGCCCGCACTCTTTATAACATTTGCAAATGCAATTGTTTCAACTGTTACAGTTTTCAGATCTCTTTTCGGCACTTCTACACAATTGGGACGAGATTTTGTAGTTGATAAATGGAGTTTTCAGATAAAAAACAATGGTTTCTACTGATTTTTTTTGTCAATTCTAATAAGTTACAATGGCAGCTTCCAAATTATGTAGTCGAAATTACCTGAATATTACTGAATTATTAAACAAAACAACTTTAATCGTGTTAGCAGGTGAAAAATTGCGTCCATCTTGTTTAAATCAAAACGGAAAATTACCTCCCTTTTGAACTGTCCTGTGTGTTACGGTCGTTTTCATCAAATTCTATTTTTTATTTTCTTTAATAAATAATTTTATACCTTATCGATTTTCATAATATAATATTATTAATAATAATGATGTAATCATCCTAAAAATATGAGGAAGACGTAGATACCATTGTTTTCACGTGAAATTCAGTTTTATGATTTCCGAAATTTCGTCCTAATAGTGTAGAAGCACCCTCTTTTCAACTGCCTTTACTTTTGAGGCTAGGTTCAAAATGAGTTGGTGCAAATCATTGCGTATCTGCATTTATCATAGCATAGTCATTATGCATAACACAGGTGGTCTAGTAGACAGAAATCTTATTATAACTACAAAACCCAATTAATCTCATTAATAAAACTCACTATGTCAGTCTTCCTGTCTTCCGGGTATTACCTCCTCTTTTTAGAAGGTGGATGGAAGTGGTTATATAATATCTGTTCTGTTGTCATGAGACCATTATCCCAGACATTATCTTGTCCATTAAGAGGATAGTGTAGTATCTGTTCTTTCATCATAATATCCTCTCTATGGCATTATGTCCTCCTTTGGGTTTAGATGAGACAGTTGTAGTGTCGTATCTGTTCTGTTGTCATAATATAATCCTTCCAGACATTATCTCCCTCTTTTTGGGTATGTGGGTGGTAGTGTAATATCTGTTCCGTTCACATATAACCATCCTTCTAGGCATTGTTTCCTCCATTGACATATCGAAGTACATATATCTTCAGTTGCTCATATCAATATGCAAACGTATAGACATACCTCATTTCAGTTATATAAAATTATATGACATTTAAATGTTACTAAATATATCTGTGAACCGTTGGGTAACAATCATCTATTCTACTTTGATTTAATTTAAAAATTCATCAACTCGCATCTCCGTGAAGACATTCGTCTTGCACAACTAAAACTAACAATGTTTCTGAATCTTTTAGATGAGAACCCATGGTCTAGTGGATAAAGTACTTGGTAAAGTTCAGCTATAAGTTGAAGGTTTAATCTTCAGTGTGGGTAGCACTAAAACTACAATTGTGAATAACTTAGGACTTCTACCCAGTCATGGCTGATAGAACAAGAACATGCTGGCTCTGTGGATTATATGAAAAGTTCTGTTCAAAATTCTGCACAGATTACTGAAGATGAAAGAATAATTCTTGAGCTCGACAAGATACACCTGAAGAAGGTTGGAGGTTACATCGGCTGAAACGTTGTATGAATAACACTCAAGATGAGAATAGTAGTCTGAATGATTAAAATAATAAAAATAATGAGTTTTTTGTTTGCTTCTCTTCTTATTATTATTATTTACTCATCAGTGATTACACACGAACGATAATCAGTGGTTTCCCCTGGAGTCTGAGTGACAAATATCTCCAGATTTCCAGCATTATTCATGCTTCCAATAACCATTGCTAATGATTTTGCGTTATTACAACTGTTACATACCATTGGTTTTTCAATGGCAATGACCATTGGATATTTCTAAAATTTATGTGGAAATGAGCTTTCCCAAGGTTTCAGTACTATCTGCACCGTTTCTGTAGAAGTCTGCTTAGTGTTCTCCCGCCTCAGTATTTGCTTCCTCCTTGGCCCAGCGCAGTCATTTGTGTGGTATCAGTTGAGACTGGTGCCTTATTGTTATTACTGTTATTACTGTTATGATTGTTTTTATTGTTATTGTTGTTATTATACAATATTATTATACTTTATTATTCTTATATAGAAGTAAAGAGATTTATTATTTTGCCAGTCAATTTACATAGATGTTTATTATGTGTACAAATACAATCATCTCAATTAGATGGTAACGATGCTGAAAAGAGTCATTCGTTCTCTAATTGCTCAAAGAAACATTAAGAAATATTAAAGAGTTGTTGGATCAACATAGTGAAAGAGGTAGATGTCTTTTTCAGTTAATTACAAATTATAGCTAATTAGAATAATTAAAACATATTTTTTTTTTGTTTTTAAACATAACTGAATCCCAGAACTAAATTGTTATTTAGCATGTACTTAGTTATAAAAGTATATTGAAAAAGAAGTCTTACTGAAACAAACGTTGATTAACTCACATTCAGTAAAATAATTGACTGTTATTGAAATTCAATTTTGTAATGAAATACTCTTCATTTATTTGGTTGACTTTTGTTTTGTTTGTTTGTTTGTTTGTTTGATTATTTTTTTTACATCTGTTAATATCTGCCGCAATGCAACATGTGCGTGTGTGAGTACAGAAGCAATGCATATCAAAGAGTTAATCGCAAAGCCAGGTGCAACCTATCCATCATGGACAAAACAAATGTACAGCATTTGAAACCAGGTCTGCACAAAAACAAGCCCAAAGGAAAGTTTAAAGGAAAAGTGAAAGAGAAAATTTCCTGCCGGGGTAACCCCAGGAGTTTACTTGAGGATATCAGGGAAAATTTTTCATGAAAAGAATTCCAAATATAAATAAATTGACAAACAGATAAAAATTTGACCCCCCCCCCCGCAATTTTGATCCCTTAGCAGCCTTTTTCTTCAATTTGTTTTCATTTTGTAAGTCACTGATGATTTGAATGGATCCTAATGGCATTTTAGCATTTTAGGTGGTGAAGGGTCAACCATAGAAATTAAACCATGGTATGTCTCTGAAATATGTAACATATACATTTTAAATAAATAATTTGTATAATGCTTTACTTTCTTGGAGGAATATGGTGCAGTTTCAGTGGCACTTTAATTTTACAAAAAAGAAAAATATTCTCACATTACCCACCCTGTTATCTAAAAAAATATAATAATAATAATAATAATAATAATAATAATAATAATATGCTCATGTTATTCATTGTGTTGCGGAGATATCTAAGAAAATGATAATACTATGTAAGGGAGATGATACAGTATACTTCTAATGTAGAATAGCTTCCCTTGAACAAAAATGAAATCTCTCATATTAATTAAAATAAATGGTTAATTAATTCTAACTAAATGGAAGTAATAGAAGTCTGTTTAAACATAGACATATACTTACTAAAAATATTTATTCATGTAATAATTACGTTATAACTGAGCAAATATTTAAATTTGACCAAATAACTGAAATATCATAAACAAATTAGATATCTCCGCAACACAGTAAATAACCTGAGCATATTATTATTATTATTATTATTATTATTATTATTATTATTATTATTATTATTATTATTATTATTATTATTATAATATGTGAGGAAAAATAGGTTTGGTTCTGATGACCTTAGAGCAAAATTAGGTCTAAACTTAAGTCTGAACTTAGATGTGGGTGTGGAACAGGAGACTTTGATGGTTTGGCCATATTGGATGAATAGATAAGAGTATTCTGTTAGTAACTGTAGAAGAGTAGACGTAGTAGGGTTAGTTGACAGGGGAAGCCGAAGGAAATACAGCAGGAAATGCTAGAGATGGATTTCAACAAAAGAAGAATAAATACCTGTTTAGAGATAGGTTAGTTCAGAAATCATTTTCTAAAAATTTGTCCAACACCTATAGGGTGGATCGATAAAATTGTCGCCCTAGAAAAGACAACGTCATTTCATTTCTGTTGAATGAAAATCGCTTTTTTTTTTTGTTGCAGACCATCTACTAGTTGGCCAGTTGTGTACAAATCCCAAGAGCAATAGAAGCCTTCTATCATGTCTGAAAATGACACAATGTTCAACGAGCGAGATCGGAGGTGCGCCACTGTACAACTCATGTTCTCTACCGATACAAGTTATGATAACACGACCATTGCCAGCACTCTCAAAATTCAAATCTGGACGATTCAACGCTTGGGGGCACAGCTCAACACATCGGACAACCCACAGTTAGGTCTTTGGTATGGTTTCGAATGAGGACCACATCATGTGAAGTCGGCTTGAACGTCAACACCAAAGTGTACCTGGATTTGCTGAAGACTGTGGTAATCCTCTAGTGCAATCAGGTAGCTACAGCAGACCCTGGGCATGGCAGCAGGACTCGGCACCAGCCCACAAGTCCAAAGAGACCCAGGCTTGTCTTCAGAAGGAGTGCTATGACTTTGTACCCTTCTCTCACTGCCCTTCTTCCTCCCCCAACCTGAACCCACTGGACTACTTCATTTGGTCATATGTCAAGAACATCACCAACGTGACCTCTCACAACACCAAAGCCAGCCTGATTGCTGCCATTCACCAAGTATTCGCCAAACTTCCACCGGCACTTGTGAAAAAGGCATGCTCCCAGTTCCAAACCTGTATCGAGGTGGTGATTGAGGTTGAAGGCGTCTACATTGAATAGATGTCAGCTCTACTATATAATCAAGTTACCCTAATCGGTTTTTCAATAAAAGGTTTAAAATAAATTTATAGTATTGTTTTCTTTCAGGTGACAATATTATTGTATAACAGACATTAAATCGAATATGTCGATGATTCTGTTGATTCTTAGGCAAGCCAGACTTTTGAATAGGGTTCAAGCAGATTTTGCCTCAGGATTGTCTTGTCTGCCTCCTTGTTGTTTGCAGCTATTTGTTAACCTGCGAGATTTCAAGTGTTTACCTCTTACACCAAGAACAGCAGGACTCAATGATTGCATACAAAGTCGAGGAAGATTTGTAATAAATTTTGATTAAAATTCTAATAAGTATTTAATACTATCTGATTTTAAGAAGCCATAAAGGTGGTGCAAAAGTCTTCTATTCAGGGATTCATTTGACCTGTCCTGGGATGAGTATTCTTTGAGTTATTCTTATATATAAGTATTATTATACTTATGTAGAAGCATTAGGAAAACAGACTTTAATAAGCTGACATTTGGTATATAATGATAGATGCCAATGGCTTGTACTAGTCTCTCTTGTTACAATTGGTGTGGAAGGAAGCCAAAGATGCCATTACAGACTCGGTAGATTCCTAGTAGTGAACACCAAATTCCAGTTGACCTAAAAATGTCAAACATTTTGAGATTTTCATGTCAATGTGCAAATTAAAACAATTATATGGCCGAATGGAGGTGAGGTGGAGGAGGGAACGGGGTTGAAACAATAACAAATGTTTGAACAAAAACATAAACAAGGACAAAATCATTCAGTGTTGATTAGATTGTGTTATCTGTTATATATATATATATATATATATATACATATATATATATATATATATATAAAGCTGAATGTCTGTGTGTGTGTGTGTGTGTGTGTGTGTGTGTGTGTGTGTGGTCACGAATAGGCTCCTATATGGTTGACTATTTTAAAAAACTGATTACATATGATAGAAGATGTATCGAGACACAGGAATGGGCATGTTTGATCTGGCAGAACAATTGTTCATTAAAATTGTGGGGTCTGCGTTTGCACCTGGTCCACAAAGTATGAAAATAAAAAATTCAAAAATAACATTTACAAGTCTTTTTGATATAGACGTACATAATAATACTTTGATAAGTATGTTTTAACTTAAATAGAGATGGTATAATAAAATTGTGGGGTCTGCGTTCGCGCCTGGCCTCCATAGAATGGAAATAGGCACAAACTTTAATAAAGACTTTTCATATCTATCTGCATAAGTATACTTTGATAATTATGTTTCAGTTTGAAGAAATATGGTATAATAAAATTATGGGGTGTTCGTTCGCGCCTAACCTCCATAGAATGGAAATATGTCACAAAGTTTAACAAGGTGTTTTAATATAGATCCACAGAATATTGTGATAAGTGTTTCAGTGTGAACAGGTATGGTATAATAAATTATGGGATTTATCTGTTTTATTTTTACTTTCATCATATTTTGCTTTGGTTTTGATACCCCCAAATTCAACCCAAATTTACAACCCTTCCTTTTCATAACCTATCATACTTTCATAAATCAGAGTCCATTTTCTGTAGGCTGTTTTTGAACCCAGTCAACAACGGGTACTTTTGCTAGTATATATATATATATATATATATATATATATATATATATATATATATGTTTTGTTTGTATGTGCGTATCCACCTAAAAGTCAGAAACTACACAAGATACATCCACAAAGCTGAAATCTTCCTTGTTAGCGTTACCTCAAGCAGAATATGGACACATTTTTCTTTTCTTTTTTTTTTTTTTGTAAGAACCATTCTGTTGGGGATCATCAGAAAACTAGTCGGATGTGTAGGGGTTGACATTTAATTCTACTCTCATTCTCCCTATTTCAACCTTTGGTCTGAAACTCACACTAAAATATACTTTCTTCGCCAAGAGTTTTTTTAATTTTTTTTTTTACAAGGTGGTCAATACTTATGAAGGCCCGGAAGCCACTCAGGAATAAGGGTTATTGTAAGTACAGTACGTTAGTGTGGATATTTAATAAAGTGTCTACTTAAGGGAGACGGTTCATCAGGAATTTGTTTACGTTGGACTTGAAGACATCCAAGTTGTAGTCAGGAGGGAAGCAGGCAGACGGAACAGAGTTCCACAGGTATGCAGTTCTAGGAAAGAAGCTTTGTTCATGGAATTTACGTTTTGATTTAGGCATAGATAAAGAGTGGGGAAAGTTTTTGACAGTGGATTCAGCTAGACGGGTTTTTTTTCGTAAAAGATTGGCGAGGGGGGACCAGAGATTGGAGTTCAGACAAGCACCTGCCATGGTAATAACGATAAAACAAAGATAGGCTTGCAATGTCTCTTCTGTTGGAGAGAGGTTGCAGGGAAGAAAAAAGGGCATCCCTCACAAAGCCACAAAGTCTATTTTGTACTCTGTCAAGGCAGGATAGGCCGTTTTTAGCAGCTCCTGTCCAGATATGGCATCAGTATTCCATCCTTGGACGCACTTGGCTTTTATATAGATAGAGAATTGCATCAGTAGTGAGATATCTTCTGGAGCGGTAGAAAGATCCCACCATCTTTCCAGCGTCCTTGGCAACAGACTTGATGTACGTGTTCCATTTCAGATCAGGAGTGAAGATCAAGCCTAGAAGTTTAGGATCAAAGTGCAGTATTTGTTTTGTCTCTAGTTGAAAGAATGCAAATCTTTTTTGAGTGGATAATAGATAAAGGGAGGATATAGATAGATAGATAGATAGATAGATAGAAAGACAAGTTTAAAAAAAGATGGTTCTCTCTTGTAACTTTTCTATTTTGTTTTCCATACCTCCGGACAGTGCTGAGTAACCATGCTACTTAGAGTATATGGGAAACAAGTATTGTAATAATATTCAACTCTATAATAAAGATGTGTTTTATTTGTATACAAATCTGTTCCGTCACGCAAAAGTTAGTGAGTAAAAAACATACCCTTTACTAACCTATGGACGAAACCATTTCAAGTAGTGAGAAGAAGTGAGAAAGCAAATAGCAAGTCAGACAACCTCCGCCATCTGAAATAAATTCAGAAAGAAATTTTCCACTAAAAAAAGTCTATGTGTTTTTTTTTGGGGGGGGGGGCTTTAGGTCATTAGGAATGATATTAATTTATACATGAAAAATTAAATTGGTAACGTGATTCTATGATTTCATATGAATTATAACTTCAATACAACATTATGCTAACATTAAAAATGAATAGAACTAAAAAAATATTTTATGTTCTTTGTGTCATCTAAATAAATGCGATAGTTTTTGATTGTATGTATCACACTTATATTCCGAGAGAAAACAACTTATTGTTATTTAAATCATTAAAGACAGCATAGTCTTTTGAAATACTAATATTATAGTAGAAAAATGTTGTGTATTTAAACTGGGTGTTGTCTGTGAAATAACCACATAAAAATGATACAAGAATTCATTGAAACGTTTGACAGGTTTATTTAACATGTTACGATTGAGATTATGAAAAATTTAACCATTGGATGTTTGATGATAATCTCTCTTGATTTGGAGCTGCATGTGTGCGTCTCAAATTGTCATGACCGATGCCCTGGCTTCCAAATTTAAGGGCTCTCATTCCTTTTGCATCCAAGGAAATAATAACTATTTTCTTGAGTTGATCCTAACTGAAAATGATTTGTTAGGGTTTCGTTATTGCTTTTGTTGCTGGGGCTGTAAAGTGTCCAATGTAGTATGAAGTTTTTGCCCTATGAATGCTTTGACTGGTGACAAACTATTTTTTACTGCCCCATTTATCGTTGTTCGATATGGCAGGAGGAAAATATGTAGGATCTCATCTGTTGTTCCCTCTTGCTTCCTTTGAGTAGTGCCCATTTAAATGCGTCAACAAATCATCCGGCTTGTCTGTTGGATTGATGGTGATAGAGCAGTGGTTGCGCATGTGTTAATCACTACCATTTACAGAATTGCAGGAATGACTCTGGTATGAATTGTTATCTATTTTCTGAGACTAAAATCTTGGACAAACCGTGTTGACAAAATAGCCGTCTGAGTACTGCTATCATAGATTGGGTGTCTGTTGTATTGGAAAAATTTCTTGCCATTTGAAATGGCCGTCCACAACCACCAGAAAACTAAGGCCATTTATTGGCCCGGCAAAATCTACATCTATTTTGAACCATGGTTGCTTTGAATAGAACCACAATCCAAGGTGAATTCTTCTGTGCTTCCATACACTGGATACAACACTTGACAATGCATTCAATATCTGTGTCTATGTTAGGCCAATAAGCCACACAGTGAGCTATTGATTTCATTCCGTTAATATATGAATGTAGTTATCTAAAAACTGCTTGCCTGAGATTAGTTGAAACAACAACACTATCTGCAAACATCAGACAACCATCAATGACAGAACGAGAGCTACTGCGGCGTTTGAACTGTTGAAGGTCTCTCTTGAGGTTAGGAGGTCATGGAGAAACCTCCATACTTTTTGGATCATTGGATTTTGTTGTTTCTTCTTTGATGTCAATCCTTGTCAGTAGAATCGTCCATAAGTGTGCATTAAAAATCATCCTCAACACTAATGGTAGCGATGACAGTATCGTCATCTGGAGCTGATGTTTTCTGATGAGTAGTGATAAGGTCAAATTCTGTTGTTCTGCGGTACTGTATGCTGAAATCATATCCCAGTAGAATGATTGCCTATCATTGCAATCAACTGGCTGAATATACCGGATTACCTTTTTTGGAGCCGAATATTGAAAGTAGTAGTGGCTTGTGGTCCATCAGAAGTTTAAAGTGAAGCTTGAACAGTATCTTGTAGAATTCTTTTACAGCAAAAATCAGTTGTTTTTTTTTTTTTTTTTTTTTGACTAATAGCGTTCAGCAGGCGTTAAGAGTCTGGCTGCATGCATGATAACCTTCTCAGTTATATCTGTAAATATATGCAAGATCACTACTCTCACTGCCATGCTTTGATACACTCACTGCCACAACTGGGCCAGGACTATTTTGTATCTTTCGTCAAAAGCGGTGCTTTGATTTAATGGAGTGACAGCAAGAAACTTTGTTAGTAACTCATGACTCCCAGAAATGCTCATAAGCTGCTAATGTCATGATAACCTCGGCGATCGAAAATAAATCCCAATAATTTTAAGGAAGATAAATAAAAATGGCATTTATAGGTTGGAGCTGGAAACCAAGCGCTTGGATGCAGATAGGACCCTGCTAGTTCTTTCTGTCAACTCCTGGATTGTCTGAGAATAATAATGTCATCTAAGTATGTAGCTGCACCTTCCATGCCAATGAGAATTGTGTCCATGATCTGCTGAAATATTTTTACCCCAAAAAGTGAATTGGAATAGTCCACGATGTGTGTTGATGGTAAGCAGTTTCCTGGAGGTTACTGCCACTTTGATTTGCAGATATACTTCTGTGAGGTCTAATTTTGTGAAGCAGGTGCTACCATTAAGTATGGTGTATAGATCATCTGAGATTGGTAATGGATATTGGTGATTCTCTAGTGTTGCATGGAAACCAGTAAAAAAATCAGCACACAGCCGAATTGAATCATCGGCTTTCTTTACTACTACAATAAGTGCTACTCACCGTGAATATGTCACAGGTATGATTACCTTCATTTCCTCAAGTCGTTTTAGTTCCTGTTCCACCAGTGGCAATGCAGCATATGGCACTAGGTGTCTGGGTGGAAACACAGATTTAGCAGATGGTTTAAGGGACAGGTTAGCCTCTGCATGAATGTACTGTCCCAAGTTATTATTAAAAACTGAAGAAAATTATGTATAATCTCTCTGGTCTGATCGATAATGTTGCTCTGTGTTAATGAACTGAATACCATCTTATATATCTGATTGAGTGCAAGAAGACCCAGCAGCTCAATAAAATCAAATCCCAGTAAATTATGGTTCAAGTTTGCTATATATATATGATACCCGATGCTGGTTTGTCTTTTATTTTAATGGTAACTGGTAGGTCACCTGTGTTGTGGACACGGTTCCTGAAAATACTCTGTGCTACATGTCTTGTTGGTGTCAGTGACGACTGGCCTATGATTTCCCATAGGGATTGTGATATAAGAGGCAGTGTCCACGTTCAGCTGAACAAGATGGCCATTCAACTGTTCTGCCACATATTTTCGGTTTGATTTTGGGTTTGGGAAGAAGATTGCTTTTAGACTGTATTTGTTTTGTTATGATCTTTGTTCCTGTTATGCGAGGTTTGTCTACTCACTGTTGGTCTTTGTCCTTGAAGGATACAAAAGTGTTAATTGCAGAAACTGTTGATTTTTGCACCATAGTTGAATCATGCTTTGGATTAACAAGTAAAGTTATGTCTGAATTCTACTCTATTTTTGACAAAATTCATGTATGCATAGCTGCGTCCTCCACCGATCTCAAACCACACACAAAAATGAAATACTTCAATTGAGCGTCTGTTTACAATGAGAAATCGGTTGACTCACATTTTGTTAAGACGATTGAATCGTATATTAATTAATGAAATTTGTTCACTGAGTATCTGTCTCAGTGTCCCTTTTGAACTCTTCTATGTCTTACATAAGCAAATATGATTTTCTTCTTCAAATTTTATTTTCTATTTTCTTTAATGCATATTTTTCTACCGTATCGATTTTCATAATTTTTTAATATAATCATTTTAAAAATACGAGGAATACGTAGATATCATTGTTTTCATGTGAAATTCAGTAATACAATTTCCGAAATTTCGTTCTGATAGTGTAAGAGCGCTAACATTTCATATCTCTGATTCAGCTATTGATGGTGTGAGATTTTAAGAAAGCAACTGCTGTCACCGACGTGCATCAGAATCAGAGATGTGCCATTAAATACCTGGCAAAAGCGCGTTAAGAATGGTAGTGACTGTAGAAAAATAAATGACAAAAGTACAAAAAAGTCGCTGGTTTTAATCGTATCACGCCCATTTTCATAGCTCTTCATCTTTTTGGGTTAAAAAAAAGGGAGCTTTACTTTTGGAACAACCCTCATATATGTGTATGTGTTGAATTTTCAATACTTTAAATTATTTCAACATGTTTAAATTGAAACAAGTAAAGTCATGCCTGCCATATGCATGGGGATCAATATATTTCTTATGCATATAAAAACTGAATTCATGCGGCTATTTTATTTAAGAAAAGTATATTGTATCGTTTAAAAGACATATTATTACTTTGAGCAATCCCAGTTACTATGTGCATTTCCTATGCGTATAAAAATGGTGGATACAGATGTGCCCAATCATATGCAGATATGAGGTTGCATGGGCATAGGTGGGCAAATTACATTCAATAACCATGACTAATGAATTTGCTTCACATTGAGTGTCCTACTTTCGTGACCTTATACCAGTTTAAAATTAGCTTTGTAGTTTATATATATTATGTAATATGCACTGTGAAACAGATATCCTTGTAGCTAAAGCAGCTTCATCAAACACAAGGGACGGCAGGCAATCAAGTGTGTATGCATGGTAAAAGAGTCTGCGTCTTAAAATGGCGTTCAGGTTTTTACCTCTAACGATGAGCTAATCTCCTTTTGTGCAGGCAATACAATGCAATATGTGTACAGCAAGTAGAGAGTTCTTCGAATTTTTGCCTGTAAGGTGTGTGTGTGTGTGTGTGTGTGTGTGTGTGTGTGTGTGTGTGTGTGTGTGTGTGTATATATATATATATAATTTTATGTATCTGATTTCAGTATTTATTTCAACTACAGAAATATATATAACTATAATATTGTTCAAATGAATACTAACAATTATTTTTATACCTACAGACACTAGAGTTTGATGCTTAGGCAATCATCAGTGCAGCAAGTGATAATTACTGCTGGTCAGGAGATTCAGACTCGATCGCAAAGCCACCCTTAATTTCATGGATAAGCATCTTACTTCAAAGCCACCGGTGATTAACACAGCAATTGAAGAAAAGTAAATGCAAATAAATTTCATGCCAGCAGAATCAAAACCAGAACGTTTAGCGCTTCAGCTAAAGTTGTTATCTATCTCTCCAATCTCGTTACCATTTGAACTACCTACAGATGGATACGAAAGGTTAAAAATTAAGTGACTTTGAGCGATGAATGTTTTAATTTTGCGCATGTGCAAAAGTAACAGCAGGAGTAATGTTTTATTCGACTTACTCTGCCAAGGTTGACTGTTTTGTTTTCAATTTTGATCCCTTAACAACAATTTTTTCCAACTAAAAACCAAATCAAAAGTGTGTTACAGGTCCAAATAACCTATATATCAAATTTCAACTCTGTTGACCAAATATTCAGAGAGGGTTTGGTAGAAACTATTTGCACACACACCGATAAGGTCACTTTTATATAAAAAATATTCTCATGCACTAGACTGCTTTCATCTTAAATTCTACGCAATTATGCAGAATGTAGAAACTATGCATAAATAGAATTCATTGTAATAGTAAAATTAAACCTATCATTTAATAAGAAACCATAAAAAATGGTTGGTAATTAAAACTCGTTTTTCAAAGGAATATGCAAATTAGTTAACCTATATGTAGTCGCTCACATATCCATGATTGAGTATATTAAAAAGTTTGTTTTAACAATTTTTAAATAGAAAAGGTAGGCTTTTAATATCAATGTCTGAGCGATAAAAAATCGACCTTATATGTATATAGATGTGTATATGTGTATGTATATATGCGTATATATATGTATATGTGTGTATATATGTATGTATATGTATATAGGTATATGCGTATATATATGTTTGTATATGAATGTGTATATATTTGTATATGCGTATGTATATATATGTGTGTGTGTGTTTATGTGGATATAAGCATAAATGTATATGTATATCTATATAAGTGTGAATATAAGCATAGATGTATGTGTATCCATATATAAGCATATGTGTGTATGTGTGTGTGTGTATATATATATATATATATATATATGTATATGTATGTCTGTGTTTATATGCATGTCTATGTATGCATATGTTTATATGCATGTATATATGCACATTAAATGTATCGGCAACCAGTTGTGTTGATACCAATATTTATTCTGTTTTGTTTGCATAGAACATTCATAAAACGGTGATCAGTGATTCTACTTTCTCAACTGAAACTAATAAATCTCTTTACTTCTTTATTATTTTTATTGACTCACACAGGTCACCATCAGTAATTAATAACCTGTTGTGTTCCTATACTCTGAATAACTATAGGAATAGTGAGTCTATTGTTACAGTTGATGTGGAAGAAAGCCAAAGATGCCATTGTAGATTCTTGGTAATGAATGCCAAATTCCTGTCAATGTAAAAATGTCAAACATTTTGTGTTTTTGGGCCAATATACAGATACAAAACAATCACAACACAAAATGATACAAAGTGGTGAGAGTGGGGATCCTTGTGAGACAATAACAAACGTTTGCACCCACACGAGTAAGGTCATCCAATGTTTATCATATTTTTGGCCGACATATTTTTCATTTTATTTGGATTTCAATTAGTAAAACAAAACAAATTTCATGAATATTTTCTTTCCAAGTAATTTCCATTTGTTAAACGCAATATCACAAGACTGCAGATTACAAGTTGGATGCCTTCAAGTCCAGTGTCAACAAATATTTGTCAAACCATCCTTTTAAATAATCAAATCTTTCCCTTTCCACCTATATCTCTGTAATAGGTACACAAACCTCAACTGACCATGTTTGAGGCAGAGAAGAAAGTAATTTTGTTTTGTTGTTGTATTATTTGGATTCTTCGGACTACTGTTTTCATCTTGAGTGTCATTTTCACAATGTTTCGGGCGACCTCTAACTTTTCATTGACATATATTTTGTCGAACTCAGGAATCTTTCTGTCAAATTTGGGAATCTGCATGGAATTTCGAACGAAACCTTTTATTAAATTCAAGGGGGGTGCATGCTCTCATTTTCGATTGCCCACACTGAGCATTGAACCTTCAACCTCCAGAAGAAGGTCACTTTTACAACTAAATTTTTTCAAGTACTCTAACCACTGCGCTACGAGTCCTTACGGACAATTCTAGTACAAATTTTAAGAGCCTTAAACCTATTTTATTTCTAGATGTGAATATTGCTGTTTATTACTACATATTAGTATAAGGGTTCTGTTCAAAATTCTGTGCAGATTCCCGAGTTCGACAGAAAGAATCCCAAGTTCAACAAGATACACCTGAAGAATGTTGGAGGTTACATCAACCGAAACCTGAAAATAACACTGAAGATGAGGACAGTCGTCTAAAGAATCCAAATAATATAAATAACCAGTCCTTATCTAAAAAATTCAGACAAGCAATTATTTTTTTATTTTGCAAAATTGGTTTTGTATTTGTAATAGAATGACTGTGTTAACTGTGAAGAAATTGTAAAACAAACATAAACCAAATAAACGTGATCAAATTTAATTATCTCCAAATATGGCTATTTTTAACATGCTGATATTTTAGAGTTCTCTTTTTTTAGAGTTTTTTTTTTATTTTAGAATTTTATTTATTTATCACACTAAAACAAAAATTTCCGACCAGGTGAGGCCTTATTTTCGTTAAATGCAAGATATTAAAAACTATTAACACTAAGTTCTATGGCAACCCAAACAAAAAGCCATTGTAAAACTTCAGTCACCTACGTTTAGCAAGGTAAAACCAATACTTTGGTCGCCATGTTGTTTTTTATGTTTTTGTAGGAAAAACGACCATAAATTATAAAATTAAAACAAAATTAGTTCCCACACACGTTTGTTATAAATTATTTGTTTTTATGTTTTTTTTACGATTTCTTAACTATGCTGCAATGTTATTTACTTTTCATAACGTTAAATCTTATATCCCAGAGTATTCTCTTGTGTTCTTACGTTTTTGAACAGTGTGCCATTGCTAGTGAGAGAAGCATAATCGCTGTTTCGTATTCTTGAAAACGACATATGCACAAAGCAAATAGATTTTTACATTTCGGTGATAGCAATCAGTTTCGAAATCAAAGAACATTTTGTGCCAAAAACAAAACGAGTTGGAATTTTTTCTCTTTTTTTTTTTTGCGATGTAACTTATTATTGCAGAAATTACGTTGACATCGACTTTTTTATGGCACTGCGGCAATGAAGATGCGTAATAGCATTCTGCATCTTACAGCAGTCACAATCCATCGTCGTATAACTGTTATAAATGTGGATTATCTCAACAGTTTTAGTTATTTATTATTCTTATAAAGCTCTTTCTTTAAAAGTATGGATCATTTTATATGTGAAAAGTCTGTTATCTTGTCAATGTTCCGATTTGGGAAAATTGATTTTTATCTTTTACTAGTAAGAAGACAATATTGATTGAGACTGAATGAATCACTAGTTTTATTTTCTTAGTTGTTTCACGACGTTTCGGCCAACTATTCCTCTGACCTTCATCAGGAAAAGATGAGGATAATAGTCCGCAATGAAAATAAAATTAATAAATAATATTCATCTGAATGAATTCCAATTAATGGAAGATCAGATAATGAATAAACATGAATTTATAAGACCAAAAAATTCAACCTTGATCGCAGTTGATAGAGACGTTGAATCTCTACGGTTCCAGGTGAGAATTGTCTGAAGATAGCAGTTTCAATTCTACCCAAAGCTGGCCAGAGGCTTACTTGGCTGAAAACGTGGTCAGATGGCAACAACTACAGAAGGCAGTAATTGCAGTGAATGCAGTCAGGAGATTCAAATTTCCTATCCGTCGTGGTTATCACCTGACGAAGGCCAGAGGAATAGTTGGCCGAAACGTTGTGAAACAACTAAGAAAAGTTGAAGATAATAGTCTGCAATAAAAATAAAATTAGTAAATAATACTCATCTCAATGAATTCCAATTAAATAATATGAATCACTAGTATGTGCTTTTTTACTATGCTCATACTATGCCATATTACGTTGTCTTTATTCCCCCCCCCCTCGTTTCTCTCCTGAATAAAGTCAGAAGCTGAAATGTTAGAAAACTCTTTGAATTAGTGTCTTATAAATACAGTTTAAATTTCATTGAAATCAGATATGCATATTTTAAATTTTAAGAGGTCTGTGTCCCAACATGTCATTAAAGGAGAGTACACATGAATATTTGTCACATGCAGGATAATGTACAGATTCAGAATGACTTCTATTGTTTCCCTCCCAGAATTTTATTCAGATTTCATTAAAATTTGATATATTTGAAGTAGTGGTGGGACGATTAATCGGAATCGGAATCGTTAATCGTAAGAATCGTGTATTTTGGGAGGTATCGGAATCGGAATCGCATCGTTAAAAAATACCTTAATTTTCCGATTCCTTCATTACGATTCTTTTAGTCTGATGTTGAAAAAAAAGAAAAAAATTTTCTGATATTTCTAACCGCAAGAGAGAAATAAAAAGAAACCAAAGAAATTCATTATTAACAGGGCAATGCTTAGTGCCCCTCCCTTACAAGGTTCATTCATTCAGATCTATTGTAATCAAAACTACAAAGGAGTTAACTTGAAAAGAAGTATGCAGGGGGCAGGGCTCTACATTGCAAGTAAAAATAAAAAAAAAACGCTTATCTTTTTGGCGATTGTTTTTTTTTACTGACAAATCTTCTAATAGTGAATGAAAATGCTTTTTCAACTTATATTTTCTTAAAATAAAACGAGCAAAGTCAAATTATTTAAACAGTAAAAGGTTTAATAGAACAATATACTTTTTTTTCTTTTTTAAAAGAAGGCTTTTGAAAGAAATATCTCTAAAATGAAATTGATCACGTTGTATTATTTCGCAAAGTTTTGACAGTAGTCGGTTTCTTTTGAAGTTTCAAAAAAATCGACCCCATACCTATCTCTTCCAAACCTAAAGTTATTAAATAACCCCTTCGTTAATTTAAGGGTAATTAATTCAATTCAGTAAAGTTTTTTTTTTTTTAATTTCATTGAAATAAAATCCATTATTTTTTTTTTCTCCAGAAAGATAAAACCCTGAATTTGATTATATTAAAAGCAGAATAATACAATCTTTTTTCTAGAATTTTAAATTGAAAATTAAAAGTGTTTTGCGCAGTTTTTTGCCGAACGAAAAAGAAATTAATATATTTTTTTTTAAAAGGTTTTGTAATCAATTAATTTTTATGTCTAAATAATATTTACGGTTAATTAAATAATTTCATTTTAAAAAGTATTTATAAATAGAATTTTACTAAGGACTTATAGTTTAGCAATATTGAACCGCATCAACCATGTGTGAATTGAACACAGTCAACCAAAAAAAAAATTCAAAAGAAAATGCGGGTTTGTATTACTGTACACATAGATTCGAAAAAGTTGTCAAAAAACAAATATATAACAAATAAATGTTATCAAAGGCAAGATAAGTTATTTTTCTACCTAACTGGATATATTTTTCGGGTTTTTATTCAATGTAACATATTTATTCAGCTCGAAAAGCATACAGTGTTTACCGATGTATTGGAAAATTCAAAATGGCGCCCGACACTCTCTTTAACACGGTAAGTTCAGGAGAAGATGTTATAAATAATAAACTATACAAAATACTGCTAGAAACTCACTCAATATATGTTACCGTGACATATTTTGACATATATTCGGTGTTTTTTTAATAGTATTTTGTCTAGTTGATTATTTATAACACCTTTTCCCGAACTTACCATGTTAAAGAAAGTGTCGGGCGCCATTTTGAATTTTCCAATACATCGGTAAACACTGCATGTTTTTCGAGCTGAATAAACATGTTACATTGAATAAAAACAAAATAAATTACCCAGTTTGGTAGAAAAGTAACTTATCTTGCCTTTGATATTATTTGTTTGTTATATATTTGTTTTTTTGACAACTTTTTCGAATCTATGTGTACAGTAATACAAACCTGAAAATGCATATTTGCATTTCATTATGTAAACTTTTATACATTGGTTTCAAAAATTAAATTCTATAAGTTTTTTTTGTTAACTACCGGTTGGTACAATTTACCACCCCATCCCTTTATATTTTTTTCTTTTTGTCTTTTTTAGCGGATTATTTTCAATTAATTATCCAAATAAGTGACTAGCTTTAAAACAAAATTTAATAGTAAATTATTTGTTTACAGATAAACTGAATTTTCTAATATGGCCCAAAGTCCAAAAAAAAAGTCTTTTTGAAGATGATGAGTTGAAAGCCATTTGCAAAGTCTGTCAAATTAAAATATCGCGAGGAATAAAACCATCTAACATGACCACAACCAACATGTTAAAACATTTAACTATGAAGCATCCAAATAAATTGGAGGAGCAAAATAAAAAAGAAAAGGAACAAAAAATTACCAACTAGTCACTCAGAGCAGTTTTATTAGTGAGGGTCGAAATCGCAGTGTCTTTTTTTTCTTTTTTTTTTTGCCTACGTCACCATCTAGGTGTCACCATTTTTTTTTTTTTTACCCTCCTTAACTTCAAAGAGTAAATACAATATATACAACTAAAAAAATGATTTTTAAAAATGCTGATTCCATTCATGAAAAATTCTTTTAACTAGAAATTAAAATTTAGGTAAAGATAGCTGACTGACAGCAACAGGAGCACTGGTTAACTACTGAACCACGTGGAAAGGTGTGGGGGGGGGAAAGGAAATTAAATGATGATAATAAATTATGATAACCGTCTTTGAAAGGCACTAAACTCCTAAAATTTACTTCTTTAAAATTTTAGGCGGCATTCCCCGGCGATTTTAAAGCACTCTCTCTCTCAAAAAAAAAAAAAAAAAAAAAAAAAAAAAAATTTGATTTTTAAGTTTGGGAAAGATATATTTATTATAACCAAATTCCTGTATGAAGACTGGATCTACTTTATTGGACGTTAATTTGTGAGATAAGTAATTTTTCAATGTTTAATGTTTTTAAAGTTTCAATTATCAATTAAATTTTTTTAATTGCATTTATTTTTCAATTTATTTTAAAAAAACAGGGTTTTAAATGTATTTTTCAAGGTAACAAGCTTCGAAAGAAACCTAATAAAAAAAAATCACTTAATTTTTAATTTCGACAACCCTGAGAATTTAATTATTAAAAAAATATTGAAATGTGACATTTTTTTTATTTAACATTTCTATTAGTTCAATTAATTTTCTTTCAATAATTCATTTCACTCAACAAACTTCACCATTTTTTGTTTGTTTTTTTTAATCTTTTTCTGTAATTTTGGTAATTATGTTTGCTCAATTTTATCTAGTATTTCACTTGTTTTTTATAGTGGTATCATTTTTATATGTGTTCCTTTGATATACCCTATTTCAAAAGTAGTTTGGCTAAACTTATTCTTCACGTTAGAAACAACGTGTAAAAGCAATGAAAAAGTAAGAAAAATAATAGGTGTTAACTACTTCTTGTGAATTATGGAGGTCTGAAGAACTTCCGTCACAAATACAACTATCAATAGCTAAACAAAAAATCGTTTTTGAAATTCCTTTAATTGTAACTTTTCGCTATACCTACCTTTTGGTATAAAACACAAAAACTTTCGATTAATGGTATTTCTCATATATGGTCGTTAACTTTGGAAAGGTTATTTTGTATCTACGGCACGATGTCACGTGGTATATTGTTTTTTGGTCGAGTTGAACAACTCACACCCCCCCTGTAATTTTTTTTACCGATAGTTTCATTAAATTCTTTTGCTGGATTTTCATTGATTACACACTAATCTAATAGATTATGAAAAAAAAAAAAAAAAATTTACCATTATTTCGACATTTGGAAGGGGTGCTCACTTTTTAGTTACAACGTTCTGGTAAACCGGTAACCCATTTTGTAACCATCGATATTTTTTTTTTTTCTCATAATCTGATAGATTAGTGTGTAAACAATATAAATCCAGCGAAAGATTTAATTAAAACTATCGGTGAAAAAAATTACACGGGGGGGGGAGGGAGTTGTTCAACTCGCGATGTTTGTTTTTTATGAAATTGTTTTTTATAACAATGAATGGACATATTTTTAATTTTTTTTATTTTTTTTTGTTTTTATGAAAAGAAAGTTTCATTTTTTTTTTTCTTACTTCGTTTTTATTTTTTTTGTTAAGAATTCAAGTCCTATAGATTTACAACATTCTGGTAAACCGGTCACCCATTTTGTAACCATCGATTGTTTTTTATAACAATGAATTTTTTTTTTTAAGTTTATTCTTATGTGTGTTTTTATGAAATAAACGTATCGATTTTACACAATCTATCAGATTATGAAGAAAAAAAAAAATTTACTTCTGGCAAATTGGTCACTCACTTTCGGAGAACGGAAGTGAATGTCAAGAAATTGCATTTTTTTTATTGCCCTTTTATTGCGCTTTTTTTTTGTTTTTATTAAGACTAGTTATTTTTCCATTGTGAACACGTGGTAATTAATTTTTAATTATGGCTACCTCCGGAAACCCAAGGTGGGAGTTAATGAAGAAAATGAATGAAATGCCAATAGATTATGCCAGGGAGAAGAATTTGATAGCGCAAAGTAAGGTTTGTTCATGTGGCCATAACATGGCCCTGCAGAAATATGGGAAAGCCAAACTGGATGGCTTCTGTTGGAGATGCTGCCGCTGCAAAAAAATCACATCATTACGGAGTGGTACACTTTTTGAACACGCAAAAGTGACCATTTCCACACTATTACAAATAATATACGACTTCGTAACACAAACTCCTGTTACAGGGTCGGCAAACGCCATTGGCATTAGCGAGAAAACATGTATCCAGTGGTATCAGTATTGCCGGGATATTTGCTCCAGTAAAATGCTGAAAGACTGGGAAAAGCTAGGCGGTCCGGGACATGTTGTAGAAATAGACGAGAGTCTATTATTTAAGAGGAAGTATAACATTGGCCGAGTGACAAACCAGATATGGGTTGTAGGGTTCTATGACCGAACCCAAAGGAAAGGATTCCTGCGGCGAATCTCGGACCGCTCAGCAAGAACATTGGAGCAAGTAATTGTGGAATGTGTTGCTGTCGAGTCAACAATTTATACAGACCAGTGGCGGAGCTATTCTAATTTAGGAAATCTCGGATATGTGCACGGGACAGTCAACCATTCGGAACATTCGGCAGTCTGCACAAACAGTATTGAAGGGTACTGGTCAAGAATTAAAAGACGCATAAAATACATCTATGGGTCTTCCGGAGACATGAAATGGTCCCACGTTGATGAAGCAATGTACCGGGAGGCATACCACATGACAGCAGACAAGGGGATGGAGAATTTTGAAACATTTCTCCAACATGTCAGTGAAATCTATAGGACTTGAATCCTTAACAAAAAAAATAAAAACGAAGTAAGAAAAAAAAAAAAAATGAAACTTTATTTTCATAAAAACAAACAAAAATAAAAAAATTAAAAATATGTCCATTCATTGTTATAAAAAACAGAAAAAATAAAAACGAAGTAAAAAAAATTGAAACTTTTCATAAAAACAAAAAAAAATAAAAAAAATTAAAAATATGTCCATTCATTGTTATAAAAAACAATTTCATAAAAAACAAACATCGCGAGTTGAATAACTCCCCCCCCCTGTAATTTTTTTCACCGATAGTTTTAATTAAATCTTTTGCTGGATTTATATTGTTTACACACTAATCTATCAGATTATGAGAAAAAAAAAATATCGATGGTTACAAAACGGGTGACCGGTTTACCAGAACGTTGTAACTAAAAAGTGAGCACCCCTTCCAAATATCGAAGTAATGATAAATTTTTTTTTTTTTTCATAATATAGATTAGTGTGTAATCAATGAAAATCCAGCAAAAGAATTTAATGAAACTATCGGTAAAAAAAATTACAGGGGGGTGTGAGTTGTTCAACTCGACCTGTTTTTTTTTTCATTACGCACGTTCATTTATAAATTATTAAATCAAATATTTATCTTTTTTATATTTAATTAGTATATATTTTCTTTCTCTTCCGCTATATTTTTTTTATTTAATTCATTAAATCTGTTAATTATGAGGACCAAAATAATGAATCGTGTGTATTTATTCTCTAATTTTCTTGTTTTTGTTCTGTTATATAAATTCTATTTTATTTGTTTTTTCTCTGAAGGATAAATTCTATTTTCTTTGAGTTTTTTTTTCTGTATTCCAATTAAGTAAAATAAATTTTCTCTAAAATAAATTTTGCTCATTTTTCCGTTTAGTTTACTGTATAATAATTTTATTTAAACCAAAACACGACGATGTAGACATAAAATATCTCTTCCAAAGTTAGGGAACATATTTGGGAACTACTGACCATAAGTATAAAACTACCTGGTATATTTCAAAACAA
Source organism: Euprymna scolopes (assembly GCF_053919585.1). Taxonomy (NCBI): domain Eukaryota; kingdom Metazoa; phylum Mollusca; class Cephalopoda; order Sepiida; family Sepiolidae; genus Euprymna; species Euprymna scolopes. The sequence goes on along the minus strand of NC_136511.1, from coordinate 84,462,328 downwards.
TAAATTCCCTAGGAATCGGAATCGGAATCGTACTTGGTATCGGAATCGTTAATCAATATTTTCCTGGAATCGGAATCGGAATCGTATAAAAATTAGGAATCGTCCCAACACTAATTTGAAGTTTTAATAGAGGTTCATCCCCCTTTAGCATCTTTAGGTTAGGAGGGCACTTAGAAATTTTGGACCATTTCCACTGCTTTCCCCAGAAAATGTTATTATATATATGATTTTAATTTCATCAAAATTAGATATATTTTAAATTTTAAGGGAGTTATGCCCTCATAGCCCTCTTAGTGCAATTAGAGATTTGGGAACATCTCAATTGTTTCCCACCCATAATTAATTTTACAGAAGAATGTACGTTTAGATTTTCTGTAGATTATCTAACTTTTTTTTTCTACAGGGAACACACAAACATTACACATACAGACTTTCAGTTTTATTTCTATAATACAGTAAAGTCGATTTTTGCCTTTTTTCAAGTCATTATACATATGTAAACATAAGCGATACATAAAATTCCACTATTGTCATGTTCTATGCCAAAAATTGATGCATGTTTTCAGAAAATATACATCAATTTCATTCACTTTTTTAAGATTTTCTGTTGCTCCTAACACAGTTATACATACAGGGAATCAGAGTAATTTCCACTCGTATGCTGGAATTTACTTCCATTGCCACGAGGCAGCCCATAAAGATAGTGTCTATAAAAAAAAATGCTTAATAACAAGTAGAGCTGCATTTAGTATACATTTTTATTTATACAAATATCACTGAGGCCTGCAGAAGTTAGACTTTGAATCAGGTCGTAGCTGAAACATGTACACACATATGTAGCCAAAAATTATTATCCACATACATACACGTTTTATCCTACTGAAATCATCAGTGTTGAAGATAAATGTTCAGCTGTTTGCATGATTTGAACGACGATCACAGGTCATCTTTAGCTTCTCCTTACAAGAATATGATTGGCTAGTAGAGCCGCCTGAGACAGATGTAAAAAAATATGTCAAAAGCCTCATGCTAAGGAAATACCAGCTCCGACCACAAATACTCGTTCAATAAGGCAATAATAAATCATTACTCAGGTACTGTAGCTAAGCCCACTCAGCTTTTTCAAATATTTTCAATATTGTTTAGACGGTAATACATTGGACACCATTAGACATGATAAAAAGTTATCTAGTGGTTTTGATTATTCATGATTGACACACTTGATATGTCTAGGCAAACTGATGAATCATGAAACATCTATTGTCTGTGAATGACATACATATATTTCACATGATTTGTCGTGAGGAACCGATGACCCATAACGGTCACAAAGAAATGTTTTGCATACAAACTAAGTCATCAAGTTTAAACAAATGAAATAATTACCGCTTGACATCATACTCACTCAAGCGTGTATGAAACGAAACAAAAAGAATTCTTATGAGATTTAAAAAAATGAATAAAAATAAATTAATCGAAACAAATTCTTTTTTTTTTGTACTCTACTCTTATTAACTCCAAACAAAACATATTACCACTTGGACGTGAGAGTCTAATATTTGGGATTATGTCTACAGGGGACTATGTCGGGAGTTAAGCAGCAAGATGTCTGTTCACATTACATTTAAATGTCTGCATGTTTGTACAGTCAGGGAAGCAGACAACAAGGAGGGAATTTCAAAGTTTAGCTGTCTGAATGAAGAAATTATTAGAGTAGAAAGCTTTTTAGCATCCGGAGATCTCTACAGTGAAGGGGTGAGATTTTGCTGCTTATTGGGTTACTTGGGAGTATGTATGTCAAAGGAGCACAAGTGCTATGAGTTTATCAGAGCACATTCCATTAAAGTACTTATAAACGGGCACGCGAATGCAACATTGCTGGGACAGAGGTTGGAGCTTGACCAGCAGTATGGGACCTATTCGATTTGAGACTAATTGGGGGGGGGGGGGGCTTGTCTAAGAGGTAGATACATGAACCCATATGTGGCAACAATATTTCATGCGTGGGTGAATTATGGCTTTGTAAAGATATAGGATGCTCACTGGTGTGAGTAATTTTCTAGCATGGTAGAGGGAGCCCACCTTCTTTGCAGCAGTTTTAGCTATGCCCTAAATTTATTTGTTTCAATCCATGTTACCTGTGAATATTAAGCTTAGGGGTCTGAAGAATGAGCTCCCAGGTAAGATGAGTTCTCATGAGACCTCAAAATTTCCAAAATGTTAATGTTTATCCATATATTAATACGATAACATGGGTGTTATTTTCTGTGTCATGCTTGCATCCGAGTCATTTAATTGTTATGTACTTCTATTTTTTGTAATAAATAATTTTACCAAGAATTCTTCATAAGTTTTAGTTTCAGTTTTGATTTTAGCTGATGGCACTTAAGTCATCTATTTTTTTTTTTAAATAATTTTACCAAGAATTCCTTATTAGTTTTGGTTTCGGTTTCGATTATAGCTAATTGAATAATCTATTTTTTAAAAATAATTTTATCAATAATTCTTCATAAGTCTTGGTTTCAGTTTCGATTTTAGTGATGGTACCGCAGTAATCTATTTTTTTTATAAATGATTATATCAAGAATTCTCCATAAGTTTTGGTTTTGATTATAGCTGAAGGAACTAAAGTTATATATATCTATAATATAAAGCTGAATGTGTGTGTGTGTGTGTGTGTGTGTGTGTCTGGTCACGAATAGACTTCTATATGGTTGACTATTTTAAAAAACTGATTACATATAATGATAGAAGATGTATCGAGACACAGGAATGGGTATGTTTGATCTTGCAGAACGGTGGTTCATTAAAATTGTGGGGTCTGCGTTCGCGCCTGGTCCACAAAGTATGGAAATAAAATATTCAAAAGTTAAAAAAAAAACGTTTACAAGTATTTTTGATATAGATGTGCATAAGAATACTTTGATAAGTATGTTTTAGCTTAAATAGGGATGGTATAATAAAATTGTGGGGTCTGCATTCGCTCCTGACCTCCGTAGAATGGAAATATGTCACAAAGTTTAACAAGGTTTTTTTTAATATAGATCTACAGAATATTGTGATAAGTGTTTCAGTGTGAACAGGTATGGTATAATAAATTATGGGGTTTATCTATTTTATTTTTGCTTTCATCATATTTTGCTTTGGTTTTGATATCCCCGCATTCGAAGCTATCTCTTTACAACCCTTCCTTTTCATACAACGACGGGTACTTTTGCTAGTATATATATAAGATTGGGATTCAGTTTCGATTCAAGCTGATGAACACAAGTCATAAAGATATATTTTTTTATTTTTTAAATCGCAACTTTATAATATATAAAAATCAATAGAACATTAACTCTATAATAATATATACGAAATTTGAAAGAATTAAAATATCATATTTAAGCATATTTTACGACATGTCTTTGTCGAGTGTCGTTGCTAGATTGGATAAATAGTTTTACAGTTTTAACAAAATAGCTACAATAATATCAGAGCGTCTCCATTTACACTGAATATCTACAGAATGTCAACATCAATATATTACATATGAATCAGTCCCATGTGGAATTTCCACAGATCCCGCTTGTCTAAATGTGGAAATTTTTGTTTTGTGTTTATAACAAAATTATGAATGAAATGTTTATTTAAAATTTGTTCAAAACAATGGAGAAAGTATATTTGGATGGTTAAACTATTAACAGTGTTGAGCAGTTATGTTACCTTGATAATATCATTGCAGAGTGGAGCAGTTGCTAGTGTGTGTGTGTGAAGAATTAGGAATGGATGGTAAAAATTCAGGGAACCACTGCCAGCCAATGGATGAAGAATCTATCAAACAAGTGAAAACTAGCCAGAGAGTTGAGGGCATGCGTTGCATGGAGAGAAATAATATGATATGATAGCTGTATAATGTGAGGCTTAAAGACAGGTTCGATTCTGATGACCTCAGAGTAAGATTAAATCTGGATGTGCACAATGGGAGACTTGGGTGGTTTGGTCACATTGAAAGAATAGATAAGAGTGCTTGGGTTAATAGATGTAGAACAGTTGAGATGGCAGGGTCAGTTGGCAGAAGAAGACCAAGAGAAATGTAAGAGAAAATAAGGATTGATTTGAACAAAAATAATTTTGAATAGTTAGAAATTTAAGTAAGAATTCGTATCAAGCAGCTGTGTTATACAAAAGCACTCCAAGACTCTCTATTCTTACCATAAACACAGACAAAAAAAGCTTAATGGGAAGTTCTAAGAAGTCCATTCTGTGGCAGATTACTGAGGAAATAGCTGAAAAAATAAAGAAAATCTATTTACGTATAATATAAGTGACATTTTCTCTGTATATTTTGAATTTTTTAAATGGAGATAATTACATGCAAACTTTCACTGTCAAATGCCATATCTGTTGTAGAGAACAGATACTACATTTTGAAATAATTATTTGCACAAAAATGTAAAAATATTATTTAATGAACAAATTAGGCACAAGGCCAATCAAAATTGTGGGGATAATGGGTGCCATTGGTCATCCTTGTCACAAATACTTACAGTTGTCTATCCTACTCTTAACCAGAATTATCTCACCACAATACCACATTCACTCCAAGGGCTGTCCTACTTGAGATATACCCCAATTTGAAAAAGGTTTATTGAAACATAAATATATACAGAGATTACATTTCATTGGTGAGGGAATGGAGAATAAACAAACAAACAATTTGTTTAGTAACCCCTTCTAAATAATAGGCCGTCTACTATTTTCCAGTTTGCCGAAAACAAGCTGGTCAATCTCTAAATTGGGGTGGGATATAAGTGTAGGAGGAAAAATACTACCCTTTGATCTTAGCCAAAAGGCCAAGAAGCCATTAAAAATGTTTTTTTGCAATTAGACATTTTTTAAAAAACTGGAAAAAAAATCTATAAATATTTATGTTGCAACAACGTAAAGTTTTTTTAAATTAATAATTACCAATAATATTATGGCGTCTGCATTCGTGCTTGACATTTATTAAAAGGAAATATGTTTACTTTTAATTTATTTGTGTTAATAATATTGTGGGGTCTGCGACAATCCAGAGGGTTGTTTTTTTTTTTGTTTTATTTTACTTCAGTGGAAGTTCTCAGAAATCAAGTGGCCCACTACCTAAGGTTAACACTTGAACTCTATATGAGATACATAGATATTCAAATGTTCCATTAAAGCTCTTTATCTCTCAAACACTGAGTTAGTAGAGAAATTGAGAACATAAATTTCCTTTCCTCAATTAACCATTTTCATATGTTGTATTATATCCTTCGTTTTGCTTTCTTGGTCTTACTGGATTCCTGGACAAGAATTTATCTAGTCTGATGGAGTATCCAGCTTCGTACTTGAGGTAACATCACTTGGAGAAGGTGCACCATTACTCATAAAAGTTAATATGGGTTAGCCACAGAAAGAAGGTCTTATTTGGGCAGCGAATACTATGTGATTTTGAATATTTAGTTAGGATTTACTTCTAGTGAAAAGTATCCTCACGCCAGGTTATTCTGGCAGACCCCTGCACAGAGAGACCTTAGAGAGACTCGAGGATAAGGTCTAGTAGGCATTCAAGTTCTCCCCTGTATGTATTTGTGCGATGTTTGTGCACATTACCTCTAGAAAAAAATGTTAGAAAACCTACATCAAATGTAAAAATATAATCTTATATGAGAGTAAAAAGACAAGGGAAATGATTTCATATCTATAACTGCACCACTAAGAGGACTATGAGGGCATGATCCCCTAAAAATTTTCGAAAATATCCTATTTTTTATGAAATTTAATTTCCTTCATAATCTATTCTTTATTTCCTGTTCCCAAGCATACTCCTTGGCGTCTTAATATAGAATTTCACTGTACGATCTGCACGTTCCTTTATGTAAATGACAATTTTCTAATGAATAACGATTGTTCTAGACAAAGGAAGGAAGCGATGGTTGTAGAAAATCTTTGTGTGTGTGGTGAGGGTGTGTAGGTAGACTGAAAATTCGATTACTGCGACTTTTTTTTTTTTTTTAACGATCTATGGAAGACTTTACTGAACAAGGAGATGAAATCAATAAATGGTGAAATGTTTGCCGCTACGACTTTCATTTATTGTCCATTTCTTCGTTGCGTCTTCACCATTGTGGCTGCTGCTGCTGCGGTAAAGGTGAGTTGTGAGCCGGCAGGTGTGTTTGTATGATTAGCAGTGTGTGTGTGGACTGGAGGGATGGGTTTAAGGACGGGTCTTTTGTTTAGGCTTCATACCTGTTAATAACCCATTTCGATTTTTCTCTCTTTCTTGCACGACTGAGGAATATTATTTTCCGTCTGCGTCTTTCTTTCCAGCTAATTTACGTAGTGTGTTCTTACACACCGTAAACACATATATAAATTAGATAAGACATAATAATACACTTTATATTTATGTTTTATGTAAAAATAATTTAAAATACAGAGACTTATTATTTTGTTATGCAGGAAGAGTTATTATTTTGTTATGCAGGAAGAGTTATTTTGTTATACAGGAAGAGTTTGAACACAATTTAAAAACTTCTGAATGTACAAATTACGGTAGTGCTTGTGACTCAACAGGTTAACAGTATGTTAAGTATATATATATATATATATATATATATATATATATATATATATATATATATATATATATATATATATAAAATCCTATACATTTTTTGTATTGATATTCATGTTAAAAACCCTTTTTCCTATTTATTAATAAAAAGAATACAACTTTGTGATATATGGGTCGTCATATGTCAGTTTTTGGTCTACGGACATGAAACTTAATATATAGGATATTCGAACCCTTGCAAAACTTTATATTTGGGTTTTAGCTGGGAAAAATCGGTGCAAAAGTGTGGAAATTAAAAAAATGGAATTTGCCTGGTGAAAGTCAGACAACGGCATCACAGATATGCATGTGCAACGTAACAGCTATTGTTTCATCTTTTTTTATTTTTAGTCTTGCAGCAAACATGTCTTCATAGCTCATGTATTAATATCAAAGGAAAAAGTATATTGTAAGCTAAACGTTTTGGTTTTGATTCTCAGTGATGATGCACAAGTTATTTATTTTTTCTTTTTAACTTTTTAAATCATTACTATATATTAGGTCCAATATAATATAATAATAAATACAAAATCTGCATTAATCAAAATATCTTATTTAAGTGTATTTTATGACCGGGCAATGCCGGGGGACCTGCTAGTATATATATATATTTATATATATATATATATATATATATATATATATATATATATATATATATGCAGATTATTTATTTAATGACTATATATATATTTACACAGATTATTTATTTAAAAACTATATGTATATTTATACAGTGTATTTATCTAAAACGGTTACATATTTCAAAGACAAACCATGGTTTCATTGATGTGGATTGACCTTTCACGATTTAAAAGGTTTTTAAAATCCATCATATCATCCACAGAGAAAACAACAATTTGTTTTCATTTTCTGAGTCGAAAATTTAAAGGAATTTTTAACTGTCTTTTAAATGTTAGAAGGTCAATCCACATCAATGAAACCATGGTACGTCTTTGAAATATGTAACATAGTTTTTAAATAAACAATCTGTATTTTAGTTCACACATTTTTAATCGAGTCCTTTATTTTCTTTTCCCAACGCCATATATATATATATATATATATATATATATATATATATATATACTTACCACCAAGTGTATATATAAAAACATGTGTTTATGGTGTGTGTATATATATATATATATATATATATATATATATATATATATATATATATATATATACACCATAAACATGTATGTAAATTAGATAGCAATAGATTGCAAAATAATATCACTTTACTTATTATTTTTAGTTGTAACCAAGATAATAATTTTTAGTAATAAACAACTAAGATGAGAATAGTATTCCAAATAATCTTAATTATCAATTCTAATCTAAAAAAAAATTCTGAAACGTGAACGTTTCTGCAAAATAACCTCAAAGAAAAGCAGAAATTATTTTATAATCCTCCAATTATTTTTCCATTTTTCTTTTGAATAAGAAATGTGTGAAGTTATTTATTTTAAGAATAGAAAATAACTGCTTTGTATGCATTGGATAAAAATGACACTTAAAACTGGCTTTTCTTCATTCCGTCCATTACTTTGAATTTTTTTTTTCTATTTCCTTAGTTTTATTTATTTTATTTATGCAAAACATGTTTGCAGATCATGTTGTCGCATGCAAAACGATGTTGATAAATCGGAACCTCTGATTGGCTGAGCTCTGTCACATGTTATCAAAGGCTTATTGCCACTGCCAAGATGGAGGCTATGTTTTTGGACAAGTTTGTTTGTGTATAGGTTCTTTTCCACATTGCTTAACAAATCCAAACCGAGAAAAATATCAAACATGGTCTAATTGAGAGCAGATCGAATTTTCAGAGGTGACGGTCACGGTCAAGATTACGGAAAAGATTAAAATAACACTTTTGATTGTACCTATTTACAATGCCTCCCCACGGGACAGAGTTAGATACCAGGGTCATTTTTAACGTGGAGAAAAGGTACAAAAATAAAAAAATTGTCTCAGTCGTGAAGGAGACTGTTCCTCCACTGAAAGAGAACAAAAAATGGAAGTGCAGCATCTGAAGAACAGATACTACACTTTAATCTTGGCCAATTAATTGATCCATATTGTCGTTTATATGACCTTGACCTTGAAAAATTTGGTCACATTCGAAATTTTGATGGAATTTCAACTGCTGGTTCTTCAAAATTTGATGTATCAATCTAATGCTCTTTTTTAACAACAATGCAAAATTTCAGCTTAATCAGATGAATAGCTTTTGGGTAACGAACGTGTATGCGGTATATCATACAATATGGAGAAGTAAGGAACAAATACAACTTTGGTCCATTCTTACATTGTCAGTTGATGACGTCTGACTGATGTTCTTGTTTATGAATAGTTATAGATTTAAGTAACAATTGCAGTCAGGCAGTCGGGTTATGCAGAGGCACTTAGGGACTCTATCATTACTACATACATAGAACAACAGCAGCAAAAGTTAATGGAAAGTTCCAAGCAATCCATTTTGTAACAAATTACCTGACTGAGGAAATTGCTGAAAGAATAAATAAAACTTATTGGAAGTTTGAATTGTCTTCAAGAACATTTTCTAAGCTTTATATTTAAGTTGTTGCTAAGATTGCTGCAAAAGAATGGTTGGATGATTTTATTGCTACAAAAAATACTTGATTTTGATGCAATCTGCTACTTACAAAAGAGCCAGATACATCTGAAAAAGGAATACTGTTGCCACATCATTGGAGCTGCTTCCTTGAGCACTCTTTCTTACATGATAAAGTATAAAATTGACTTCACAATCTTGTGGGAGATTATCTCTTCTGTTTTCTATTGCCACTTTCTTACAGAAAGGGCATGGTTAATTTTTCTTTACTTTCATTATTTCTGTGAAAGGTGCTCAACTGAACTGAGCTTCAATGTTTATTGATTCCTTCTTGTAAGGCATTCATAGCAAAAACTCGTCTAGCTACCACAACTACAAAGAACTTCCCTTTCTTCCTTCATGTGCCTAACATCAAACAAAATTTCAATGAACATTTGCTTTTTTCCAAGAACTTTCCATCTGTAGAACACGTTTCCATGGGACCTCTTCTCTACAATCTACAACATGGTTGTCCTCAAATGTCAACAAATACTTGTCATAAACTATCCTCATAAATAATCAAATTTTGTTAATTCCAGTCATCATTTTCAGTCCTCTCATAATATTTTTTATCATCCAACTCATTAATTCTTATCCTCAAGTGGTTTTAGTCTTGATAAATGGTGATTAGTAAAATTTAAAAAAAAATTGAAAAGCAAAAAGAAATCCATTACAAGATTGCTTAAAATGAAACTATACAACTGAGTTATTTCCCTTTCTTACAACCTGTTCCATTGAACTAACAAATGAAATAAAAGGCTAAGAGTCTCTGTGCTAGCTCGGTTCAGCAGTTCACTGCTTCCATATACTCATTAACGCACAAGGCTCTCTTTATTCTTTTAAATTGAAAATGTTTTATCTATTCTTTGTCAAAAATATAATTGATTTTCATAAGGTGATATACTTTCCTTAAATCATTGTGTGTAATATGTATATAGAAGAGGCATAATAAAAGACTAGTTCAATGCAAAAAAAAAATAGAAATATACTAATGTTGAGAAGGAGGACAAAAAGTGATTTTCTTCTTGCATTTTTTTTTTTTATTAAATATTATTTGATTTAGTCACAACTTCTACATGGTGATCTAATGTGTATAACCGTATTCTTTAATATATTTCAAGGTGAGACCGCTTTATCAAATCGTCTTTCATTTTTTCATTTTTTTTATTTTGTTTTGTTTAGGATGAAAGATTTAGTTTCGTTTTTAGGTATTGGTTTGCAAAAAGTTTAAGTGATCATCATAGAAAAATGGTTTGATCCCACAGTGCCAGACATTCACAAAATAAATAACAATTGTAGAAGATAACTTTTCAGTCACTACATATAAACATGAAATTTAAATTTAGACTTATCTATGCTTTACCAGGGTTGTAGAGTCAGGAGATATAAGATCTGACTCCTTATTTTAAACTGTCTGATGATTTTTCAAACATTAAAAAATCCAATTCTTCAAATTCTTACAAGTTTAACTTAGATTTTTTTAAAAACTCTGCTCTATAGCTAATATTGTGCCGCCTTCCTTCACAAATAAGGTAAATAAATTAGCTATATATATTTAGATGGGTTGATTCCAATATCTTTTTTCTCAGATTCCGATACAGTTACTGATTCCAATTCTCCTAAAATCTCTAAATATTTAGTTATAGAGTTGATGTTTTTTCTATCATTTTCAGATTATCATAAAAGTCTATAAATATTTCATCATTAGTATCATCGATAGAAAAATAAATTTTAATCAAAAACAAATAAAAAAAGAAAAACAGATAATTAAAAGAATCGTTTTTGGCATTGGAGAATATGCATAATTTTTCCAGATACCGATTCAGATACTCCAAAATGTTCCGATTCCGATTAATCGTCCTAATACTCAGATATTAAAAAAATATCACTATTGAAGAAAAACACGGATTTTTATTAATAAATTATTTTCGTCTTAACATCACGGCATGGAAAATAAAATATCCTGAGGAAAACGTATCATGTTGAAGTATTGATTTTATACAAATAAATGTTTGTTTATTTTATAAAATCTTTGCATTGTAATTTGGTTTATAAATGTATAACATACGTATGTATGTATGTATGTATGTTTGTATGTATGTATGTATGTATGTATGAAGTGTATGGGTGAAGCAAATCTCTGATTTAAAAAAAAAACATAAAGCGGAAGACCGGTACCTGCATTAAGCTGGTCTGCAGTTTAATTTGTTGCTGACTATCTTGCTCTTGCTTGTTGCTGGATTTCAACATTTTGGACCGAGAGAGAGACTTAGCTGTCGTACAAAGCTAAAACTCTGTAACATCATCTTTGTATAGATACTTCCTCAGCCATTTGTCTATAAAAATTGTCCGTGGCGATGGAAAAAGTGTCATGTGTGTAGCCTGAAATGCTGGAAGCATGTAATAATTGATCTGCCATCATTCTATATATGCATATGTGTGTGTATGTATGTATGTTAATATATGTACTAGTGTATGTACGTGTATGTATACCTATTTGTATACATATGTCTATATGTATGTGTGTATATATCTTTATTTATTTATTTTTGTGTATGTGTTTATGTGTGTTTGTATGTATATACGTATATATATTTGTGTGTATGTATGTATAGGTATATACATATATATGTATGCGTATAGGTGCATATATATGTATGTGTAGGTATATGTAGGTAACTTTATGTGCATGTATGTATATGTGCATACATGTGTATGTATATGTATGTGAATATGTATGTATATGTGTGTATGTATTCGTATATGATTGTATATATGTGTATGCATATGTACGTATATGTGTGTGCATGTGTGTATGTATATGTTTGTATGTATGTGTTATATGTATTGTGTATGTATGTATCGATGTATGGATGTGTGCATGTTTATGGGTATGTATGTGTGTATATCATGTCTGCTTGAACGTGTGAATTCGCTGGCAGGACTAAAAAAAAAAAAGGTTATCTTCGGGCTCATGGACTTTCAGTGACTGAGAGAGTGGCACTCGTCTGACAAGACGTTGCAATCATCATGTATGTAATATATCAAATCCATGGTAAGAGTTGAGAATGAAGAGACCAAGCAAATATATATAAGAAAAAAAAAAAAATATATATATATATATATATATATATATATATATATACTAGCATGGGTGCCCGGCATTGCCCGGGTGTCAGGTGTATGCTGAGCAAAAAAAACTAGACAAAAAAAACTTTGACCCCTTAATATTTATTGTTTAGTGCTCTAATAAAGTTATTAAGTTAAATCCATGTCCAAGGAATCTATATCTAAAATTTCAAGTGTTTAGACCCAAAATTGTCGGAGGAGTTTGGTAGAGTTCTCAAAGGTCAAATCATTGAACTTTGACTCCTTAACAGCCAAGTTTCTGGCCGAAAATCGATCACATCGATTTTCCCAAATCTCAGTACCCTGTATATCAAATTTCGAGTCTGTAGACTAAAAATTGACAGAGTTATTGCGTAGGGAAATGTATACAGACAGACACACAGACACGTTCACTTTTATAGATATACTAACATGGGAGCCCGGGTGTGAGGTGTATGCTGAGCAAAAAAAAAAAAAAAAATGGTCAATTTTTTTAAATTTTGACCCCTATTATGACCCCTTAACATTTATTGTTTAGGGCTCTAATAAAGTTATTAAGTTAGATCCATATCCAAGGAACCTATATCTAAAATTTCAAGTGTTTAGACCCAAAATTGTTGAAGGAGTTTGGTAGAGTTCTCAAAGGTCAAATCGTTGAACTTTGGCCCCTTACCAGCCAAGTTTCTGGCCCAAAACCGATCACATCGATTTTCCCAAATCTCAGTACCCTTTATATCAAATTTCGAGTCTGTAGACTTAAAATTGACAGAGTTATTGCATAGAGAAATGTACATAGACAGACAGACACACAGACAGACACACAGACACGTTCACTTTTATAGATAGATAGATAGATAGATAGATAGATAGATAGATAGATAGACTAATAGATTAAACAAAAATATATACATATACATAAATATATATGGAAACAGTTTTTTGTTTACTGTAAAGATTTTATGCAAATATTATGCAAGTATAAATCATGTAGAATATCTTTATGAATATAATTACACGTGATAATTAACTCTATGATCATCCCATTAGAAAATCGAAGTAACTAATAGGGAATTAAAATGAATGTTGAAAAGAATATGCAAATTAGCTAGATCTTTTGCCATTGTACAACCAAGATATAAGAAAATTGTATTTTCTTTTTAAATAAAAAGAAAAGAGGGTTGCCTTTTTTCTGTTGTTCTTGGCCTTAAAGTGTAGTATCTGTTCCGGATGCTGCACTTAAGATAATTTTAAGATAGGTTTACCCCACATTAAATACGGCCTTGTGCATAATTTGTTTTGGTGGAGAAGCAAATAAATACATTAAATAGAAAAGAGGCTTGCCTTTTTCCTGTTGTTCCTGCCCTTCGGTCCGGGATGAAAGTGTAGTATCTGTAGGAACAGATACTGCAAGCAAAGACCATATGTGGGGGCAACCCCACATATAAGACCTTGGTCAATGTAGGGGCAACCCTTCATACCAATTGTCACTATCCAGCTTCCCTACTCCTCGGGAAGTTGGTCCCCATTTCCCCTTCACTCCTCACATTAAAAATCGGCCTTGTGCCTAATTTGCTCGGTGGGAGAGCGAATAAATACCTTGCCTTTTTTCTGTTGTTCTTGACCTTCGGGCCAAGATCAAAGTGTAGTATCTGTTCTGCAGATGCTGCACTTAAGATAATTTGTACCAGTCAATGGAGAGAAACCCTCTATACTGGGACAATTATTATTTTTGGTAACCAGAGTGTCCCCTTTTTGCCTACTTTTAGGGGAGCTGGTTTTTACCCCACATTAAAAACGGCCTTGTGCCTAATTTGCTTTGGTGGAGAAGAAAATAAATACATTAAATGAATAGAAAAGAGGGGTTTTAATATAAATATCGATACACACAAAAGAAAACCGAATTTATAGGAGTATAGATTTATATATATATATATATATATATATATATATATATATATATATATATATATATATGTATATATATATATAACAATTTCCATAATTTCAGCTGCTTTGAAAACTTTCCAACCGGACTATTTATATTGCACTGAATTTAATTTTAGATTTCATTCTCTCTAAAGAATTATTTTCACCTTTCGGATTACCTTGAGAAAATCTTCATACAAACTGAAATATTATGCCCGGTTCGTTTTTATTATTTTTTACATTTCCCACATTTTTTTCACTCGTTGTTTTTAAAAGACATGGACATCTTTGCAATTTATGACTATAATAAATTGCGGTTTTACTTAATGCCATAACCAGCAAATTCTAGCATTGCTACAAATATAATCTGCTGATTTCTTTCTGTCCTCTGATGAGAAGAATAACAAGAATAGCATTCTTTGAAACTCCGCAGAATAAGGACTTTGTAAATTATTTTTTGGAGTATTCAGTCGAACAATAAATTTTGATTGTAAAGTTCAACTTATAGTTTTGATTTTCTTTATCTTTTATATATATATATATATATATATATATATATATATATATATATATATATATATATATAATGATTAGTTTTTTTTTGGAAAAAGAATTCCAGCAGAGTGCTCAATTAAAAGGAAAATCCAAATTTTAAGAGCGTACTTATATTTTGTGTACAGAAAGTTGTTAGTTGAGACAGGTCATTGGTACCGTCGGTTTCAAGCCCGATAATAAGGCCCGTTTAAGGTATCCTTATCAAGCTCTCTTCAGCCAATATTCGTCTCAATAATATTGGCTGAAGAGAGCTTGATAAGGATACCTTAAACGGGCCTTATTATCGGGCTTGAAACCGACGGTACCAATGACCTGTCTCAACTAACAACTTTCTGTACACAAAATATATATATATATATATATATATATATATATATATATATATATATATATATATATGCTTTGGTACTATGAGACGAAACTGCATGAAAATTTGCAGGCTTTTTGAAGATTATAATACTATTCTATGGTTAACATTTTATAACAATTGGTAAAAAAGAACCTATATTTTCAAACCAATAAAATATGCACAAATTTGTCTACATTTGTATTTATAGTGTCCTGGAAGGCTAGCTTCAGTTTTGCTTCCCCTATGGTCTTGCCAGGCCACTAAACTAGATATATTACCTGATTTGGCAATTTTTGGAGTTCCAAATCTCAGAGACTATTGATCAGAATTTATCAAATGAAGGCTCATTGGAAAGGTAAGGATGTCCATGAGACATTTGCCCTTAAGATCGCACATTAAAGGGGATTATCTATCATACAGAGCCTATTTTTGCCACTTTTTTACAGCCATAAAATGTTTCCGTAAAGGTGTAATATCTTTTCTACTCTCAAAAGATCCTTTAAAATTACCACTATTATGTTTTTGAATGTACCAATAACGTTTAAAATTCCAGGAAACTAGTAGTTTTCAAGATATGAAGAAATTATAGTTGTAAAAAGTGGGGATCACTTTTCTATGTTAATTTAATGGAAAATGAAGACCTACTACTTTGGCCATTTTTTGGGGTGGGGGTGGTCTGTTATTTTTGTAGGGGGGTGTTTTTTGTGGTGTGGTAAACCAACACAAAACCTAATTAAAAAACTTGTTTTCTTTAGGTTTTTGGGTATGCTAAAAATAAATATTGCATTTAAATTTTCCGCAAATGAGTATTTTTCTGGGTATTAAGCAAAAATATGTGTGCTTGTACATACAACAATGGCCACCACTAATAACATAAATAATTATATTGCTTAATTCCCAGAAAAATACTTATTTGTGGAAAATTTAAATGCGATATCTGTTTTCAGCACACTTGAAAACCTATTGAAAATAAGTTTTTTAAGGTAGGTTTTGTGTTCGTCTATCAGGCTACAATTACCAAATGAATATTACCTATAAAAAAATAGCAGACCCCCCCCCCTCGTGTGGCTATAAAATGGGTGTCCACTTTACATTAAATTAATATTGAAAAGTGATCCCTCACTTTTTAAAATTATAATTTCTTCATGTCTTGGAAACTACTCGTTTCCTGGAATTGTAAACATTATTTTCGTTTTCAGCACCTTTGAAAACCGTTAATATTAGTAATTTTAAAGGTTTTTTTGGAGAGTGGAATAGTACTGCACCTTTACCAATGTTTCAATCATAGTCATTTGTTTTCCTAGTTTTGCATATGAATTACAAAATATCTGATAGTTCCCCAAAACTTGTGGCCTTGGTGGAGGGAAGACTAAAACTTGCTGCTATGGTTTCAAATGATCTTAAATAACAGCAAGGGGAGACTTGATTCCAAATATTTCTCATATGTAATATCTCCTCTCTTTGGTTTTCATACATAAAGTAAATTTCATAGTGTAAGATTATTTAATACTGGAGATATTAATATCGTGCCCTATTTTCAAAAGAAGGGAGATGTAATATGAGAAATATCTAGAATCAAGTCTCCCCTTGCTGCTATATATATATATATATATATATATATATATATATATCTCAAAATCTTTGTCATTTAAATTGTGGTCGTCTTCATTCTTGTAATTATTTAATTTTGACCGTTTCAAGTTGAACACGTCCGTCCTTGTGAAGAAGTAAAAAAGAAATATTATAAATCATGTACAGCATGGATAAACATGCCAATTGAATTGAAGATTTCAAAGTTGGGTCGTTTAAAACTTGAGGAAATGGCGTAGAGTCTTGGTTAGGATTTAGATAAATCTTTTCTCTCCTCCCTCTCCAATCTATCTCTCCCTCCTCTGTCTATCCGGTTTCACTCTCTCTCTCTCTCTCTCTCTCTCTCTCTCTCTCTGCTACTCTCTCTATTTAGTCTCTCTCTGCCTGTCTTTGTCCATCTATCCAATCTCTTTCTTTTTTCTATCCTGTCTCTCTCTCTCTCTCTCTCTCTCTCTCTCTCTCTCGCTCGCTCTGGCTATCTAATCTTTCTTTATCTATTCAATTTCTCTCGTTCTCTTTACCCAGTCTCTCTCTCCTTCCTCCTTCTCTCTCTCTCTCTCTTTCTCTATCTTTCTATCATTATATATATATATATATTCCCCTTTTTTCATTACTCTCTCTCTCTATCGAATCCTTCTCTCCCTCTCTCTCTCTCTCTCTCTCTCTCTCTCTCTCTCTCTCTCTCTTAATGGTACATCCATTTGTATCTTAGACAAAAGAACAATGTGAAGTGGTGCAGATAAGATGTTGCAGATTTGCCTGCATCTTTGTCTTCTAAGTAGTTGGCAAATGTCGGCTAATGCAGCAACTGCATGTGTGCTTGCACACCAGACAAATGCATTGTTCGTGCATCACTTCCTCCCTATCACCTACATTATAATTTTTATTTTTATCAGCTAACCCTGAAGATCTGTTTGTCTGGGATGGTACAACTAAAATGGTTGGTATTGAAATCTCAGTATTCATTGGTTTCTGAATTGTGCCAAATAAGTGCTTGACACGACCTTGAACTCTCTTTGAATTAACCTTCACCTTGTCTCACAATGTTTCTCCATTAAGAAATAACATAAAATTGGTCTTTTGCACTTCATTTATATTCATCTCCTGTTAACGTATTAAAAACAATAAGCTTCAATCTTTTATTCCCAAATTGAAATGTATCCCAAATGCATATTTAACACATATATTAGGTTTTTTTTTTTTTGCTTTTTTTATAACACTTTCACCCAAACAAGGCACAGTTGCCACTTTGATGTAGGGGGCTACTATCAGGGATTTAAGTGGCAGGGGTACTATGTAGGGTGTTTAGTAGTAAGATGTCTATTTACATTATACTTGAACTTCTGCATGTCAGTACAGCTGGGGAAGCAGGAAACCAGAAGAGAATTCCAAAGTCCTGCAGTTCTGGGTATGAAGTTATTAGAGTAAAAGGCTTTCTTACATCTAGGAATCTCAACTGTGTAGAGGTGGGACTTCGCTGCTTGTCAGGTTTGTCGGGGGGTATTTTCGTCGAGGGCGTACAAGGGCTTGTAGTTCGTCAGAGCATCCACCGTTAAAATACTTGTAAAACAGGCAGAGGGAGGCAACATTACGTTGGTGGGACAGGGGCTGAAGTTTAGATGACAGTTTGAGACCTATTAGGTTGGCTACTCTCTTTTGGACCATGTCCAGGAGCGAGAGACTAGTAGCAGATGCACCAGCCCAAATGTGACAGCTGTACTCCATACATGGGCGAATGGTGGCTTTGTAGAGGTACAGGATACTTTCAGGTGTAAATAACTTTCTAGCATGATAGAGAGAGGCCACCTTCTTTGCAGCAGCCTTAGAAATAATCTTGATGTATCTATTCCAACTCATGTTTCCTGTGAACATTAAGCCAAGGAGCTTGAATGAAGTGGTCTCAGGTAAAGTATCGCTAGCCATATCTATTAGTGGTTGGTAAGGTTTCATGTAATTATTAAAGGAAACAAGCTTTGTCTTGGCAGCGTTGAACATTACCATCCATTTTTGACCCCATTCTACTACAGACCGAAGGTCTTCCTCTAGGGTTTCGGCCATTACCTTAGATATGTGCTCATTAATTTTCCCCATGTGCCTGCTATAGAGCGTGGTGTTGTTAGCAAATATACCCATGTCAGAGACAATTTTATCAAAGGTCCAAGAATCGATCCCTGAGGCACACCCGCATTTATATCAAATGTTTTAGATGTACGCCCATTGAGGACAACCTGGATTCTTCTCTCATTTAAGAAGGATCTAATTATGCTAAGCATTCGTCCAGTAATACCATAGGATTTTATTTTCATCAGAAGACCATCGTGCCATACCCTTAGATATATCAAGGGCTACTGCCTTTTCCTCCCCTGCCTTATCCAGTGCTTGGTATAAACGTTCAGAGATTACAGTTAAAATATCAGAGACAATTTTATTAGGTAAGTCATTTATGAATATCAGAAATTACAAAGGTCCAAGAATTGATCCCTGAGACACAACCGCATTTATATAACATTTTCTGGATGTACGCCCATGGAGGACAACCTGGATTCTTCTCTCCATTTAAGAAGGATCTATTATGCTAAGCATTCGTTCAGTAATACCATAGGATTTTATTTTCATCAGAAGGCTATCGTGCCATACCCTATCAAAAGCCTTAGATATATCAAGGGCTACTGCCTTCCCCTCCCCTGCCTTATCCAGTGCTTGGTATAAACGTTCAGAGATTACAGTTAAAATATCTGCAGTAGAATGGGCTTGTCTAAATGCATATTGGTGGTCTGACAGAAGTTTAGCAGCTGTAAGGTGTTGGACTAAAGCTTGATTAATTAAGGACTCAAATATTTTGGTGAAAAGAGGGAGGAGGCTAATTGGGCGATAATTTAATGGGTCAGTTCTTTTGCCAGAGTTTTTTTAAACTGGTACCACAGAAGCAGTTTTCCAGCAGCTAAGAAAGCAAGATTCGTTAAGGCATTTGTTAAAGAGCTTAGAGAGAACAGGAGCGACCTCAACAGAGAATTTTTTTAATAGCACAGCCGGAATGAGGTCAGGTCCACATGCTTTTGAGGTGTCTAGGTTTTTTATAATATCATGCACTTGGGAAGGCATGATCTTCAGATCATCTAGTGTGGTTTCTGTCTGCAGAGGAAAATTAGGGAGGGTATGGCTTGCTGGGTCCAAGGTAGAGTTTGAGGCAAACTGACGGGCAAGCATGTTAGCTTTTTCAGTTGCTGTGCAAACAACCTCATGATTGTTTGATAGTAGGGGTATTATCGATTGCCCATTATTTACTACAATATTGTAGGTTGTACTCTAATTTTTTAGTTCTTGCCCGTAATTCTTCCTATATTAAAAAATAAAAATGTCTGTAGTGTACATACCTGTTACAAAACGAAAATATCATATTCTAAAAATTATGTAAATTAATCCAGTAGTTCTATTTTTAACTAAAAACAATCAAATTTTATGAATAACCAAGGAGTGACTTTCTTACTTGCCATTTTGAAAAAAATTTCAAGAAACAAAGAGAGATAACTCAATAATTCATACTTACGAAATTTATATGAATTCTCATTAATCACTTAAAAATGATTTTCTTTATAAAAATAAAATAAAACTACCTGATCAATTTACGCGATTTTTGGAATATTTTTGTTTTGTCATAAGTACATACATTATACAGATTTTTCTTTTTTTTTAAATATAGAGTAAATTCTGGATCAGAACCGATTTTCTTTTGTTTATCAAATATCTCCCAAACTCTGATTGCTCCTCTTTACTTGCCTCCCCACGAGGGTAGAGTTAGACACAAGGCCGGTTTTTATGTGGGGAAAATCCAGCTCTCCAAAATAGGGCACATTTGGATAGGAACAAAACTAAAAATTGTCTCAGTCGTGAAGGATTTCTTTTCCACTAACTGAGGACAGAAAAGGTGAAGTGTAGCATCAGAACAGGTACTACACTGTGTTCTTGGCCTGAAGGAAAGTATATTTAGATGAGTAATACTTTTCCAAGATGACTTATTCACGGGATCTTGAACTGGGCACCTATGTGATGGGCAAAGTAAAGTTTCTCCATAATAAATGACCGTCTGTGCAAACTAAAAAATCACACCCTTTGCGAGGTAAACCTGTTAATACAGGTTGGCATAAACAAAACATGGCAAATCTAGAGGGATAAACCTTGAAAAAACGAATCTTATCCCATCGTGAAGACGCTTTTCTTTTTGTTTTCATTTTTTTTTTTTATATAGAAATCACTCCAGACAAGACGTGAAGCCACTTTTATCTAAAGAGCTAATAAGAACGAAAGGTGATTATCACAAAAACATGAAATGCCTATTGACTTAAGTTTTACAAAGACAAAGGTTGCAGTTTTTGGAATAGGAAGATGTGTCACAAGAGGTATCAAAACAGCAAATTGATGGAAACCACTAGACTAACGAGTCAAACAAGCTGAGACAAAGGAAGCAGGGAATCACCCAGACAATTCTGGAGAACATATGCCACAATAGTATTTATTAAAAAATAGCAATATCACGTCTGTGAAAGTGATGCTGTAGAGAAGAAGAAAGGGAGTTGGGGAGTGGCAATCAAATTACAGATATGTTTTTGCATTTTATCAAGAACTCTCAAATGGTATAGAGATTCCTCAGTCTAAACATGACAATAGTATTCCATAAATGGTCTAATTTGAAGAGATATCTCCAAGCGTGAGAATGTGTTTTGAGAGAACCGTTTAGCAAGAGTATAATCCGCTAAACCACACTTGAAGTGACTCAGTGAAAAAATGGACATCAAGGAATGGAATAGCAAAACGAAACGTAAACGATAGAACTTTGTACTGCCGTGGCCAGTGTGAAACGTATATCTGACGTGGGAAAACCATGTTTAATAACAATAAAGAAAAAGAAGCCGGTTCAAAGTGTGGTTGGAAAATGAGATGTATATAAAAAATGTGAATAAAAAAAAAAGAAAAAGATATTATGTTTCAGTGAAAAGAATGAAATTGACTGGTGAAGTATGTTCGTGTGTTGGGGGTGATTTTAACAAAGATGCAAATTAGGAGAAAGAAGGCAAACGTTTAAGCTAGAACGAAATGCAAGAAAAAATCCATAAACACATTAAAAAATGTTTTACGTTGTTGTTTTTCTTGTATATTATTAAATGAGAAATCATTTTGATTTTAAATCCATATAGTAGTACGCATGTAATCTTGAGAAAAGCATTCTTAAAATGTACCAGCATTATGTAAAAATAGCGACCAAATTTGACCTGATGTCATGTCATGTTATTTCGCTTAGTTACATAATATTGACGTGCTTTAATCAAATTCACATGCATAATACTAACTGGATTTTAAATCAAAATTCTTTCTCTAATGTCTATATGGAATTTTGCTCGTAATTTGTCGATATGGCTGACCAGGCATTTCATTTTTATTTTATTCTTGTTTTAGATCAGCGTTCTTCCTCTAGAGTGCTAGCTTTTCAAAGCCTACTTTTCCCCGACATTCGTGGGAGGAAGATAAACATCGGCGAATACCTCAATCAACTTAACATTTCTCAATAAACACTGGAATGTTCTCAAGAGACTCTGAGTCATGCTCTCTTTGTTTTTTGTTTGGCGTTGTATTGGTTGTTATGACCACCGAACAGGATCTCCAAGGATCTGTGGATCTCTGCCTAGCATGAATCAACAGAAGCAGCAGTTAGCTCATATCCGCATACGGATTTCAAGGATTTGAATTGATTGGGGGAGAGGGAAGGCGTTCTCACATATCAGTGGAAGGATTACGTTTCTGCCTTTTTCCAATAATTCTTAATATTTAAAAGACCACGTTTTTAAAATTTGGATATCGATTGTGTAATAGCTCTGAATATTTGCCTTTTTATTTTTATTTATTTTTTAATCTTAACAAGACCAGAAGCCACTTGAGGATAAGGATTAATGAGATGGGTGGATTATCTGGATGATTAAGAATATTATGAAATGATTGAACGCCGGGTATTTCTGCTAGTTCATGATAAATTACTGTTTTGTTAATTTTTTTTAATAAAATATTACATTTTGTTTTATTTTGTGTTTTATTAAATAGTAAAGTAAACTTTTGAATTAATTTGATCTATGCAGTATTTTTTTAAATCCAGTATATTTTTAACATGAGCCAATAAAAAAGATAGGTGTTAAAGAAATAAACATGTAATATATAAATGTTACCAAAGGCAAGATAAGTTGCTCCTCTACCTACCTGGATAAGCTTTGTTGGATTTTAGCTCATTTTAAAGTGATTTTATTTATTTTAGTTTTTTATTTACTCAAAAAAATATCAAGTGAAAACGAGAAACACAATTGTGGTAACATTCAAGCCATAGTGAAACCTTGATAATCGCTGGAAAATTAAACTACTGAATAGAATTAACAGTTTGTTTTGAACAACCGAGAAACGCTTGAAAAGAAGTTAAAACACAAAAAACGCTTGTATGTAGAAGAGTAACTTATCTTGCCTTTGGTAACATTTATTTGTTGTATTTTTTTTTTTTACCTTTTTTTTTGGAGGGGGGGGGGCTATTGTAAAGAACACCCACAATTTTTTTTCTTAGTCTCATGCTTACTTTGAAAAAGCATTTTCACTGTTCTATAATCTTTAACTTCGCAATAGAATTTTTTGGCATTCGTCGCGATTTATCTGATATTTTTCTTATATATATATATATATATATATATATATATATATATATATATATATATATTGGCATATTGTTGAAATCGAAATAGGAGGTTGTTGTGTGAGCTGCAACTGTTGTTTGCAAAATAAAAAGTTGCACATATTAATCTTCAAATTGATTTCTTTCATACCGAAGGAAAGTAATTTGTTTTCTATCTCATCTTTTAATTCTCTTTCTTACTTTCTTTCACTCTCTCTTTTTTTCCTTCCACTTCATTCCTCTCTCCCTCTCCCTCTTTTTCTCTCTCTTTGCCTCCCTGGTTTACTCTGTATCCCCTCTGTCTACCTTCTCTCCCCCCCCCCCCTCTCTCTGTCCGTTTCTTTTCTTATCTCTCTCTACCAATTTAATAAAGGCTATCTTCCTATATGGGGAAATAATCTACTTTTTATTATATCTATCTTGCGTTCATCTTCATTGAAACATTTCACACTAAAGCAAAATTGTAACATTGGTTTTCCATGTGAGAAGTGAAGAAAAGGTACTTATAGCTGGGTTCTGGCTTT
>NC_136511.1:84363334-84435834 GCF_053919585.1 Euprymna scolopes | reverse complement strand
TATTTATAAAATCTGCAATGTTCAAAAATAATCATACCCCCTTATTTTTTCAGTATTAATCGAATTTCTGACTGTTTGTTTCCTGTTTGATTCTTATTTTGAATGCTTTTATACAACCTTTGATTAATTTCATTTCGTTTTCTGCATTTTTCAGAAATTAAAATGATATCAACTGAAAACCAATAAAAGAATAAAAATTATTAGAATGGGGAAGAAAAAAGAGCTTAGTAATTATCTTAGGGCTAAAATTGCGAATTCACATAAGGATGGTTTAGGTTACAAGTCAATTTCCAAGAAATTTGAAGTCCCTACAGCAACAGTACAGAGCATCATCAAAAAATTCCAGAGCCACCACACAACAAACAACTTGATTGGTAGAGGAAGGAAAAGGAAACTGTCTGCTAGAGCCACCAGGAATATTGTAAGAAGTGTTAATGCAAATCCAACCACCACTACTAAGGACATTTTATAAAATCTGGAGTCTTCTGGCATAAAAATATCAAGGCAAACATTGCAAAGGACTCTGCATGAAAATGGTCTGAAAGGAAGAAGACCAAGAAGGACTCCATTGCACACCAGAAAACACCTTGCAGCACGTCTAAAGTTTGCTAGGACCCATGTGAATTCTCCAGAGTCCGTTTTCTCAAGTATTTTGTGGACTGACCAAACAAAAATTGAATTGTTTGGCCATATGGATGCTTCTTACGTTTGGAGGAAGAACGGAGAAGCTTACAACCCAAAGAACACCATACTCACGATGAAACATGATGGTGGTAGCCTAATGTTTTGGGGCTCCTTTTCGGCTAGTGGTCCAGGTAGTTTGGTCAAGATAGATGGAACCATGAAGAAGGAGCAATATTTGGAGATACTCCAGAAAAACATTAGACAGGATGCGGAGAATCTCCATTTAGGACCAAACTGGGTCCTTCAACAGGATAATGATCCAAAACATACTGCCAAAATAGTCAAGAAATGGTTTGAGGATAATCAAATTAATGTTTTGGAATGGCCTTGCCAGAGTCCCGACCTGAACCCTATCGAAAACCTCTGGCACATATTGAAAACTGAGGTTAAAAAGCGGAAACCTAGAAATTTGAGGGATTTGGAGAACTACTGCATTGAAGAATGGTCAAAAATCAGTGTTGATGCTTGTAAAAACCTTGTTAATAAATATCCAAAACGGTTACAGGCAGTTATTAAGAATAAAGGGCATGCTATTGACTATTAGTAAGAGAGGTATGAATAATTTTGAACTAGTGCCATTATTGTTTTTCTTTGTATAATGTTTCAAACTTGCATAATTTATTTATTTGTTGAGTTTAAATTAAATGCCTATGCTTGATTTATTGTCTGAAATCCCTTTAATATTGTCTACCTTCTGGTTTGAGCAATATTCTTATAGAAATCTCCAAGATCCGAGGGGTATGAATAATATCGGGCACAAGTGTATATATATATATATATATATATATATATATATATATATATATAATGTATGTATAGTCCAACAAGATGGGCAGAGATGTCACTTGGTCTCCACTTGATCTGAACGATAGAGGGGAGGCATAAAGGCTGTTTGTGTTTGGTTGGAAGAGATGCTTGTCCGTTTTACAAGTCTGTTATTGTGTGGAAAAGCTAGGTGATGTTGTAACCTCAAAGTAAAACATTCTTTCCTGTTTTAAACTTGTGATTTTGTTTTGAAAGAAAAATCTTTTGTTATGACAGTGTCCAAAACCATTAAACAGGTGATCACAGCATGTGCAGTGAAAACACTCAAATTCAGGTTCACACTCGAACGTTGGCAACCATTCTATCACCACCACCATTTCTGCATTTATTTACTACGTTGCTAGGAAAGAATTCACGAGAGACACTGAAACCTCCACATTGTTTATCAGTAATTCTCAATATTTCATAATTCTCAATATTTTACGATTTTTCAAGAAGCCTTAAAGAGTCTGGAAGTATTCCAATTTCTTGTTGCTGTTGAATGAAGAAGCCAAAAAAAAAAAAAAATGATTCTGAGACGTAAAAGAAAAACATGCGCGAATAATTGATTATTTTTATCTCCAATGAAATATTGATGCTTCTTATAAATCTCCCTTCCCATCCCTGAAAAAATTCAGGTAAATTTATTTTCTTCTTTGTTTTCTTCTGCTAACACTCAGTTGTAAGTGATTCGGTTTATTCAGTATGGTGGACCTAATAAAAACCTCCATTAATCTGAAATATATAAGAATTCAATTTCGTTTGCAAAAAAAAAAAAAATGATTGATTTTTGGCTGAATTGAAAGTTTCCATATTTGAACAAGAACATAAGTTAGTCACAAGACTGCATACCTCTGCCTAACAACGTAAGGCTTAGTCAAAGTATTATCTTCTCCATATTGTATGAAGTATTCCCAAAGTTACGCTATGGAAACGTTGATAACTCAAAAATTATTTATCTGATGAGACTGAAATTTTGTATGGTGGTTACTGTTACCAAAGTGTATCAGACCCCTAAGTCAAATTTGGAGAAAAAAATGGGAGAAAAGTTGAAATTGTGTTAAAATTATGACCACGATTGAACTTGTCAGTTATATAGTATGTGGAAGTTCATTGGCTACAATATAAGCCAAATCACAAGTTTCTATGATGAATAAAGCCATAATAATTACTAAAAATGTGACTTTCATCTTTTCTGTGGTCATGACCATAACATAGATATCCCAAGATTAAATCAGTTCTAAGTTAGACCAAGCTAAATATTTTGACCTAGTTTGGTGGTGCTGGATCAATATGTAAGCTAGATTGTAGACAAACAAACTCAATCAAGAACATAACCTTTACCTTAGTAAAAGTAATAATATAAATATAACATCACTTTCAAATATATGCCCATTTGAACGTTTTGTGATGAAAATACTATTTCAAGCATAATTGTGTGATTGATCAATTAAATACTATTTTAAACTTGACCAATGAAAGAATGCCTTATCATTGGTTTTAAATGGTCCAATGTTTGTTGTGGATGCTCCAATCGCCTTAAACACTTCTAATCTAGGCTAATTTTGAAAACTAACAAAATAGCTTTATTCAGTTTTAACTTTGGCTTAGTATTGAGTGCATAATAGATTTATGTGACTTCGAAGCAAATAATAATGTTGTTTGACTGAAAAACGTTTTTGAGAATAAAAATATATTGTTTTATAATCTTATTCAATAAAGTCTTCTTCAGGAAGTAATTTGAATTAAAGGTATGAACAGTAAAGCTCTGATAGTGAATATTATCAAGACCAAAGTGATGATGAAAAGCTATAGCATTGAAAAGCTTCCTCTAGAAAGACAATTTCTCCTGCTTATCTGTGGAAAAAAAGAGTCAGTTGTAACTGATTGTTTTATGATACTTGTAAGCATTGGGGACATAAGAAGTGGAATGGAATGAGAGATGATAACCAGGTTATGTGCAAGAAGTGTAAAACAATGAAGATGGATGTGAATTAGATGTGGACAAAGTATATTACGATGGTGAGGATATGGAAGTGGTTAAGAACTTTGGTTACCTTAATGATAACATTGTAGTACAGCATGGAGCAGGTTCGAGCGTGATTGAAAGATTTAGCAGTGGATAAAGTAAGTTCAGGAATCTTATGTCATTACTAACCAGTAGAGAATTACCACTGTCAACCAGGAAAAGAGTCTATGTGTATGAAAATGAAACCTGTTCAGTGAAGATTGAGGATATGCATTACATGAAAAAAAAATGATATAATGGTTGGGAGTAGTTGAACACCGGGATACGTTATTAAAAATCAGTAACAAAATACAGTACAGTATATAATACACATGTATATAATCAAATAACATTATAAATAACACCGTAAGGTGGAGCAAATACAGTAACCAGGTCCCATAGAAACATTGTATTCCACACCGTAACCTGAAAGACCGTATCCTAGGGCCACCATATCCCGGGGTTCTACTGTAGTTGAGGTGGCAGGATCAGTTCGTAGGAGGAAGTGATGAGGATAAACTTCAGAGAAAGTGGGACAAATAAAGACCTAGCCAGAGATAAGTTTGGAAGTCAATGTCTAAAAGCCATATGCCAACATATAAAATGGATGTACCAGCATAAAAGATTCATTCTTAGAATAACCTTCATGCTAGGCAAATATACTTTCAGCAAATCCTGAAATTTAATATGTTGAGTTTGGTCAGATTTTACATTGCAGATTAATCTCAACATCGTTCTTTCATTGTGCTACAATCAAGCAATGGAGGACCGGCTGAGAGCCAGCATTCGCTGCCTTATAACATGATACTCCTGACAACTCATCAGAGGCAACAATCAAACATTCTGGTTGTATTGAATTTATATTCACCACATGCATTTTTGAGTAGCAGAAAAATTCCATCTCCTGAGTGTTGTCATCTAGTATCATCTTTCTGTGGGTATTAAATTTAAAAGTCAGTGCTCAATTGTCTGATTAGTTGAACTACAAACAAATAAACTGAAAAGAAAACTAGAAAACCGCTTTATAAGTAGACTGAAATGTTCCATTATGCTTAGATGGGAGAATCCATTCTCTAACTTCTAATTGGCTGCTACTTCATGAATAAATAATCTTATTAGGACATTAGGATAAATATTAGGAAAATTCTTGTTTTAATTAAGCAATATTTACATATCAAATACTGTAGCTCTTTATAACAGTAGATAACAGTTTGATTTTGTAGTAATGATGACCGTCAAGATTACTTTGAATGTTAGATGAATCTATAAAATATCACTAGTGAAAGATGATTTCTTAGGTCAGAGCTGGAACATTTATCATTTCACTTGTCTGAATGAGTTAAGTGTCTGATCCGCTGATTCTATCGTCATGTTTGAACCATTAAAGGTAATTTCGGTTTGTGTTACTATACACTTAGATTAGAAAAAGTGGTTAAAAAAATACAAAACAATATATAACAAATAAATGTTATCAAAGGTAAGATAAGTTACTCTTCTACCTATCTGGAATATTTTTTAGTGATTTTACTCACTTTAAAAAGTGTAATCGGTTCGGAAATCATACAGTTTTTATCAAAGTATTTTAAAAAGAAAAATGGCGGCATGCTCGCTGTTGAACACGGTAAGTTTGGGAAAATAAGTTCAAACAAACAAATTATACAAAATACTGTTAGAAACCCACCGATTATATGTCCACCTATGTAACGGTAACATATATTCAGTGAGTTTCTTACAGTATTTGGTATATATTTTTGTTTAAACTCGTTTTCCCAAACTTATTGTGTGCAATAGCGAGCATGCCACTATTTGCATTTTTCAAATACATTGGTAAACACTGCATGTTTTTCGAGCCGAATAAACACGTTACATTAAATAAAAACACTAAAAAATTATCCAGTTAAGTAGAAAAGCAACTTATCTTGCCTTTGATAACATTTATTTGTTATATATTTGTTTTTTGGCAACTTTTTCGAATCTATGTGCATAGTAAAACAAACCCGGTAATTTTATTCAATAAATTCTGTTGATCTTTAAAGAAAAATCTAATGGTTAGAACCAAATAGTTTGATTAGGCTTCACTTCATTGATTTGGAGGGTTTAAATACTTTAATCATTTTCTTTCTCGTCATTGCAGTGCAGCGCTCTTCTCATTCCCTTAAGGAAAACTTTTGTTCACTTAAACTGTGTTCGCAGATTACTAAGTCCTGAGGATTGAACCTGTTAGAAGTTATTTTTCATCTTTATTTTTTTCCGCATTTAAATCTGGGACAGAAAGAGAGAAAAACGAAATATTTGGGTCATACAACAAAAGCACTTCCAGTGCATGACATAAAAACATGTAATTGTTCCACCATTATAATCAATATCCTGCCAAAGCCACTAAATTATGTTAACGATTCTATAAATAAAAACGTTTTATGGTCATTTATCTGTTTGCAGAAAAGCTAAAAATAAAAAAATAAAAAATGGATTTTTGTTGCACCTAATTTGATAGTTTGTATTATTTGGATTATTCCAACGACTGTTCTCATCTTGGAAGTTATTCTCACTATATTTCGGCCGATATAACCTCCGACATTCTTCAGATTATTACTTAGCATTTATTCGTTGTGCCACAAGTCCATGTGAACAATTCTAGTATAAATTTAATAAGTTCTTGTTCTTTTAAATGTGTAGTTTTACTACGTATATATATATATATATATATATATATATATATATATATATATATATATATATATATATATATATATATATATATACTAGAGGAGGGGCACTCAGCCTTGCCCGGTCGTAAAATATGCTTAAATATATTTTAACGCTCATAGATTTCGTATTTATTAAACCATTTCAAGTTAGGATTAAAATTTTGCATGCACAAAAGTAATAAAAATATGTCGGCAAGTTGAATTGAACATTTTTGCATTTTAACTTACCGACATATTTCTGTATGCGTTATTCAGCCATTCAAATAAAGATTGCACTTGTTATAAACCATCCTGTTAATTTCAGTATTATGTGACCAGTAATTTACAAGTTTATCGGTTAAATATTTTCAAACAGACAGCCACATACAGACATTTACTGTTTTATTTATATAGGTTATATACATATATTTTTTCCTCAACTTCAACAAGACCTATGTGAAGGCGAAAAGTTACATCAGCCAAAACGTTGTGATGTAACATTGAACACGATTTTTTTTATCAAAGAAACAGAGGACAGGAAAAAGAAAGAAATTCAACTTGCTGTTTCATTTTTTTTTAACAAAAGACCTTTATTCCTCTTTTTTCGGCTGTGTGTGACTTTTCGTCTCGGCTGTGACGCCACCCACATGTATCAGAAAACGTGCTTTTCTGAACTCTACTTCTCCGTCGACGTATCTCCTTTTGTCTCTGCTATGACGTCACATCATGCAGCTGGTTTGATCATTTGTATATATTAACAGCGCTAATGGCTCTGTTACAGTGAGAATAACATCACAGGTGTGAACAGAAACCCGAATAATCCAAATTATGATTCCTCATTTAAAAAATCTCAAAGCATAAATTGATAGCCTTTTGTCGTTCATAGTTTTGTTTTGATTATTATAGTAAATCTGAAAATGATGATGCTCATAATCATATCGTATGAATTTGATTGTTGGCATGGGTTTCCTCTGTATTTTTCTAGCCAGAATTCTTCTTAGAAAGACATGGGATACTTACGGGAAGGATCACATGAAGGTTCCCAACATCCTTAAGTGAAAGTATATTTTGTGATACGATTTAGCTCTGTGGAACATTCGATTTGGTTAGTAAAAATAGCTGCTAAGGGGTCAACATCCAAAGTGAAAGTGATTTTTGTGGTACGATTTAGTCCTGTTGGACATTCGATTTGATTTTTAGTTGGTAAAAATAGCTGCTAAGGTGTCAACATCCTAAGTGAAAGTGATTTTTGTGGTACGAAATGAATTCAAACTTGGAACACTCAGGTCGTTACAAATTAGATTAGCACCACCTCCAAATGCTGACGACTCACTAGCGATGAGGATTCAGCAGTTTTTCAATTTCACATCACCGCTGAGAATGAGAATAAGAAATCAGCAACTTTTGCAAAAATTCAAACTCAGTTTATATATATATATATATATATATATATATATATATATATATATATATATATATATATATATACTAACAGGCTGCCCAGTGTTGTCCGATCGTAAAATACCCATAAATATTATATTTTAATTCATACAGAAACTGAGACATGTTCATGCGAGTATTATATTTTTTTTCTAAACAGTTCACTTCTTTTTAGTAAAAAAAAAAAAAAAAAAGAATGGAAGGAAGTGTTTAAAGATTTGAGAGAAAGAAAGATAAAGGCACGGCTAGAGATAGGTTAGTTTGGAAGTCCATTTCTAAAAGCTGTTTAATAAATGTCAGCAGATAAAACAAATGTTAAACCGAAGATGATGAGGATGAAAACTAATTAACATCAAATAATAGCTCTGCCATTTGGTTTTGATAACCAAATTTCAGAAGTATTTTCGCAGCAATTTTAAAAATATCCAATGCGTAGATTTTAAAGTATTAATATTTTTAAAAGAAAAGAATACTGACACATGAAAAGTGTCTCATAGATATACATGATAAATAAAACTTCAAAGTGAGCATACACATTCCATCAAAAATAACAGGGAAGAAAATGTGCTCCGCCACTGTTCGTACTCGATATTTATTGAGAAATATTACTAAAATACTCATATAAAAATCATAGAATAATGTAACTTTATTTTTATATATTATAAATTATCATTTCTGACTTTTTATTATAGAATGGAGTATTTCTTTTCAAATCAATTTCAATCAGTAGAATAAGTCTGGGGTGGTTGTCTGACTTGCGATTTGCTTTGTCGCTTTTTTCACCACTTGAAATGGTTTCATTCTAGGGCTAGTAAAGAATGTTTTATTTGCTTTTGCATCACTTGATTGGCGTATATATGTTGAGTTTTTGTTGCTTGTTTTAACTTGGAGATTTAGGAAAATATTTTTCGTCTTATAAGTAAAATAATGAATAAATAAATAATATTTGTTTACGTCCAAAAAAATATGGGAGATCTTCTAAAGAAAAGTATTTTCCAAGATCTCTAAGGCTGAAAACGTTAATAACCGTATATCGTTAAAAAAAAGAAAAAGAAAATAGGATCAATAAAAAATCGACATAATTTTAAAAACGATAAAAAAAAAATAACACGTAAAGTCATCTAGGATTTCGTGGCGCAATGGTTAACGTACTCGATCACAGTACATATGGTCCGAGATTCGAATCCTAGAACAGTCAAGCTACACTGATGAGTAGTAGAACCGCAAAACACACGTTCTTAAATTACTATTGTATAAGTAATAAGTATTATATATATATATATGCATATATATATGCATATATATATATATATGCATATATATATGCATATATATATATATATATATATATATATATATGTATATTGTAAGAAATTTCTTTCTTACACACTCAATTTCCTCCCTGCAGAAGCAAATGAATTCCACAAACAAAAGCCATGCCTTTAAACTCAAAATTTATTCATAATGTAACAGCAATGAAAGTTCTTTGGTTCTGATAAGTCCTTTTGCAAAACGGTTGCCCAATTTGCTACCATACGCATGGAACCTTTAGTATGAATTCCTATTGTTGGAATGTTAGTTCATTTTTCCTTTGGAAGGATCCATGAAAATCATGGAGAACACGGCGGGAATGAGGGCGCCTATAATCAGGCATAATGTGAGCCCCTTGAGACCCAAGAAGAGATAAGATATGATCCAATGATCGGATAATAACATGCCGAACAGTAGTAAAATGTCTTCCTTGATTTGAATAGGTTCAGCAAAATAAGTTGTCTCTGCTTGTAGAGATGTGTCCTTCATGCAAAATAAGTTGTCTCTGCTTGTAGAGATGTGTCCTTCATGTGAACCGACTGTTTGGTGTCCATGAAGGAATTGCTTGGCTCCCTAGTGAGGGAACCGCTAGTTTGAGTATGTATCGTTCCGTGTTCTTTCTCAGACTGAAGAATAAACGCATGAATACAAAAAAGGCGCCAAGTCAAATCACCTGACGCTTTCAAATATAAACCAATCACAGACCGCTTACCAAACCGTGTAGGCGGCCTAAAAGAAAGATGGCGATTGAATCTGGAATTTCTCACAATATAAGCATATATATATATATACATATGCATATATATATTCATATATATATATGCACACACATATATATATATATATATATATATAAAGAGAGAGAGAGAGAGAGAGAGAGAGAGAGAGAGAGAGAATGTATATGTTAAAACAAAAAAAAAACCGTTATTATATAGCACAGTTTAGTTTTATTCTTTTTTAAAGTTTTTTTTTTTACTTTTCGTCTGATCCTTTTTGCGTTTTTATTAAATTGCTGTACATAGGGTTAGTAGGTGTATTTTTATTTCAGTTTTGTACATATTTTAGACTGAATCGTGTTTATTTTTTTATTTTATGTCTGCTGAGTTTAGACTGTGGCAGTTTATAGTTTTATCTTTAAACGAATGTAACGAATGCTGTATGCGGGAACATGATCATGTGTTAGAGACGTAATGTACATTATTTAAATTTACAAAATGTCTGAATTAATAACAACGCATTTATCTTCATTATAGGATGGAGGATGGGTCGATTATTTTGGCATCGTATTTCAATCAATTTTCCAATAAAAATCTGCCGTTACTTTGAAATATGGATAAAATATAAAGTTTAACCGTAATATATTTGAGAGACGTAAGCATAGGTCACTAAGTGTGATGGATAGGCTTTTACCTCGGAGTTGGTTGGGTTCAGATATAGGAGAGATCTCTTTTTGTAAGAAAGATCCATGGTTTCAGTTAACTTGTGTGTTTAGCGGTCTGAACCAACAATGATATCAAACCAGTCATTTGATTAAGGGCACACTTGGAATTATATATATATATATATATATATATATATATATATATATATATATATACATATATATACATACATATATATATATATATATATATATATATATATATATATATATGACATTTTGTATGTCTCTGTGTGTGA
The DNA here is from genome assembly GCF_053919585.1 of Euprymna scolopes. Taxonomy (NCBI): domain Eukaryota; kingdom Metazoa; phylum Mollusca; class Cephalopoda; order Sepiida; family Sepiolidae; genus Euprymna; species Euprymna scolopes. The sequence continues at coordinate 84,425,220 of NC_136511.1, read as the reverse complement.
GTTCGTTCCCTGTAGACTCTGAAATGGCTGGACCAATTTTTTTTTTAATTTCACGCAAATATATTTCCTGTGTCTGAGAGTATTCTTAGATAGGTTTTGTACCTTTAAGATAAATAAAACTTATATTTTAGTAGTAGTAATAATGATAAATAATAGTAGTAGTAATAATATTAGTAATAATAGTAGTAGGCCATGTAGGATTTGTTTACGAATGCTAAAAAACGATATATGATCCTGTTTTAACATATCTAAGAGAGCAAATTTCAAGAGAAAAAAAAACATAGGTTTATGCTGTTAAGGGCTTTTATATCTAAGAATGGTAGAAACTGTACAAAAAACTCGCACAATGTTTAAATATATTGCGCGAATAATTGTGTTTCTACATTTTCAATGAGAAAGCTAACTGATTTATTTAAATTATGATTTTATGGATGAAAAAAATAAAAAGAGGAAAAGTTATAATACGATATGTAAGAAGAATTTTTTTAATAATAATATTATGGGATTATGTATTTGAGAGAGTGAGTCAAAAAGGATAAATCGTATTACATATTTTTTTAAAGAATCTTAATTTTGAGGAATTCTATTTATTGTGCAGTTGCTGTATTTAATACTGATAAACATGAAACCTTTATAACTATAAACGAACACGTTCAGCATATTTTACACCCGGACAACGTCGAGTTCATCTGCTTGTTTCCAATATGTAATATAAGAATAGAATGGATTCTCTTAATTTTCATAAATCATGCTACTTTTTTGTTTGAAGTTCTCGTTTCCCTTTTTGTTTCATGGAACATGTTTTCGTAATTTATGAACCAAAGAGAAACGAGTTTGGTTTTGTTCTCGTTCACTTTGATTACAAAAAAAGGTGGAGTGTGGGGTAGGTATGTACTTTTTATAAGCAACATCCAGGCTTTTGATCATCACAGATTGCTGTTTAAAGAAATCTGATTGGCTGAATAGGAAATTTATATGAACCAATCAGGGCAACAAGAAAGATATTAACAATAAAACTTTATGAGGGAATAGATTATTTTTATGACAGTTTTATTTTTGTTCTTTCTCTCATTTGTTGTGTGGGTGGTGTAATGGGATAATTATCTCCCTTTTTTATGAAATCTCAATAAAAGACATAGTAAGAAAAGAGTATCACGAACCAGTCTAGTTTAGAGTGCAAAAAATGGTAACTATAGTGACATTCTCTTTAATTTAACTTGTGATATATCGTTTACATTTTGGATTATTTTGATAAAATTTCGATGTAAAGAACTGATTCTACCAGATCAGTCTGTCTGGAGATACTGACTTTTTGATCAAAAATGCACCAAACATTGATATTGGGTTTTTTTTTTTTCATTTCTTTTTGCGAAACTCAATCATGTTCTGCAAAGTCTCCAACTACAACAACACTTTTTCTTGACAAAACCAAACCAAACCAAACACTGAATAAATACTTGAATACATGAAGAACTTTAGTCATAAAAATTTTTTTTTTTTCCAAAATTACTGGATTTGACGTTAAATAACCCGAAAAGTGTTGATATGCCGTAAAACAAAACAACCAACTTGGATGTAAATAAAATTTAACTCTTTCTCTTTATAAATATATAATGATTTCTCTTGCAGCATTAATAGTTTTTTTTTACTTGAAATCAGGCTACTATTTTTGGTGATGGGCGATTTAGGGCGATTTATTTTTTATGTGAAAACTTGGTGTTTTCCAAAGTTGGTGTACACGATATTGCGTATCTCTATGCATATAAAGACGATCCCATTCGCACCAATACGCTGGCTGGATATAATGTTTTAAGTTATCTTTCATAAAAAGAATTTAAAAAAATATAAATTGAAAAACTTTGGAGATGAAAATGCATGTCAAGCACTCTTTTTTCTTTCTTTGTTTTAGTGAAAAAAAGAATTTATGTCCGTAATGATAAGATCTTTATAGATTTTTTTTTTTAATTTATTTATGTTTTTTTTTTTTACTCTTATTCGCCCCAAACAAAGGATATTGCCACTAAGCGGTCCTATTTGGGACCTTGTCTACAGGGACATTATGTAGGGATTTGAGTAGCCGGATGTCTGTTTACATTACATTTAAATTTTTGCATATAAGTACAGTCCAGAAAGCAGGAAACCGGGAGGGAATTCCAAACTTGAGCAGTTTGAAGCAAGAAACTATTATAGAGAAGAGAGTTTTCTGGCATCTAGAGACCTTTATAGTGAAGGGGTGGGGTTTTGCTGTTGGTCAGATTAGTTGGGGGTTATCTATGTCGAAAGGGCACAAGTATGACGAGTTCATCAGAGCATATTCCATTAAAATATTTGTAAAACAGACATAGAGATGCAACATTGTGGTGATGGGATAGGAGTTGGAGCTTGGTTGAGTAGCTCCAGTCCAAACGTAACAGCAGTACTCCATTTTATGATGTATTTGATTGATACAGATATAGAATTGCATCGTGCATGAGATACCTTCTGGAATAGTAGAATGATCTAACCATTTTTCTGGCAATCTTGGCAACGGATTTGACTTCTGTATTATTATTATTATTATTATTATTATTATTATTATTATTATTATTATAATAATGATGATGATGATGATGATGAGAAGAAGAAGAAGAAGAAGAAGAAGAAGAAGAAGAAGAAGAAGAAGAAGAAGCCGGCAACAGTAATTGAAAACGAGAATCACAAAATCCGATAGGACATGGGCATATAAAACGATAAGCACGAAGACCGGATGTTGTAATAATTAACAAGAAAGAAAAGTCAATAATGAAAACAGCTGACATATTAAGGAAAACCCTTGAATGCGAAAACTAATATACACATGAGTCACATGTGCAGGCCAGATCGCGCTGCTGCAGAGACAAAACATGAAGAAGTGTTACATGGAACCAAGAACATGGAAGCTGCATATCTAAGTTCGCTATCCAATCCCCCCCCCCATTACCCCATCATACCAAATAGCCGAGATGGGTAAAGGAGGGTGGAAAACCGAGGAGAGAGCACTGACCAGACCTCCGCTGGACAAGTGCAAAGAGAACTGGTACTGTGGGGAAGCTTATTGCCACTCAAATTCTAGTGGAGACCAATGGCTGATGCCAGCGAGAAATCAATGGTAAGTGGCTGTTGTGATAACACAAATTCATTTGCAAATATTATCAAAAGAGCTGGAGAGTACTGGAAGTCTGGAGGGGGACTTGTTGTTACTCAGCTTCCAGTGAACACCACAGATTGTCTACAAGGAGAGATCTTTTATGACCTGTGTGAAAGCTCCTTGTGAGCCAATAATAATAAAGAATTACAAAGACTTATAATTTATAGTTATGCATGATGCATGTCTTAAAAGATATGTCACAGTTTATGAGTTTTATGAAATAAAAGTAATGATGGTTGTGACTCAACACCTATTTATGGTTTCCGTTCTGCAAGATCTACCGCAGATATGCTAACGGTTATATCTCATAGGATTAGGGAATCTCTTGACAAAGGCTTCCTTTCCAGGGCAATTGCTCTTGACATATCAAAGGCCTTCGACAAGGTATGGCATAAAGGCCTACTTCACAAGATCTCCAGTTACGGTATAACTGGAAATATTCTCTCTATCATTAAATCATTTCTCTCTGATAGGCTCATAAGAGTAGTGATTGATGGACAAAAATCAGAGACCTGCAGTATTAATGCTGGGTTCCCTCAAGGGTCCATCCTGAGCCCAACTCTCTTCCTGATCTACATCAATGATCTCCCCAAACACATATTTAAATCATTCGTTGACATCTATGCTGATGACACAACCATCTACGGCAACACATCAAAGGTTGTAAATGACAAAGCTCTCTCTGATTCTCTCTCCTCTGATCTCGAACGAGTGGTTCAGTGGGGGAAGACGTGGCTGGTTACCTTTAATGCATCTAAAACCAAGCTCCTATCTTTACATCATCAACGCTCTGATCCCCAGCTGGCATCAATTGAAATGGATGGCTCTCGTCTAGGAGAAGCCCCATGTTTTGACAAGCTTCTGGGCTTGACCTTCACTCCTGATCTGAAATGAAACACGTACATCAAGTCTGTTGCCAAGGTCGCTGGAAAGATGGTGGGATCCTTCTACCGCTCCAGAAGATATCTCACTACTGATGCAATTCTCTATCTATATAAAAGCCAAGTACGTCCAAGGATGGAATACTGCTACCATATCTGGGCAGGAGATGCTAAAAAACAGCCTATCCTGCCTTGACAGAGTACAAAATAGACTTCGTGGCTTTGTGGGGGATGCCCTTTTCTCTTCCCTGCAACCTCTCTCCCACAGAAGAGACGTTGCAAGCCTATCTTTGTTTTATCGTTATTTCCATGGCAGGTGCTCGTCTGAACTCCAATCTCTGGTCCCATCTCGCCAATCTTTTACGAAAAACACCCGTCTAGCCAAATCCACTGTCAAAAACTTTCCCCACTCTTTATCTATGCCTAAATCAAAACGTAGATTCCATGAACAAAGCTTCTTTCTTAGAACTGCACGCCTGTGGAACTCTGATCCATCTGCCTGCTTCCCTCCTGACTACAACTTGGATGTCTTCAAGTCCAGCGAAAACAAATTCCTGATGAACTGCTCCCTTAAGGAGACACTTTAAATATCCACACTAACGTACTGTACTTACAATAACCCTTATCCCTGAGTGGCTTCCGGGCCCTGATAAGTGGTGACCACCTTGTAAAAAAAAAAAAAATAATATATTTAAACAAAATGGCCTCTTTTATGAGGAAACATTATTTATGACTTTGGTTTTTGTTCTCTCTCTCTCTCTCTCTCTCTCTCTCTCTCTCTCTCTCTCTCTCTCTCTCTCTCTCTCTCTCTCTTTCTTCTTCTTCTTCTTCTTCATTTTTTGGGATGGGCGGTTTAATGTGGTAATTATCTCTTATGAAGTTTTCTATAAAAAATAGTAAAAGAAGGTTTTATTACCAGCTGGGCAAGTACATCATATTACAAGTGGGCGAAGAAAGAAATGATGGCAGTACCAAAAATATATTGGAAATGAGTGCGGCTTGTGTGTGTTTGCAAAATCTAGATTAAAGAAATTCTGATGTGATTTTAATGAAACAAATACTTTTGTGGATTCCTTTTGACAACACAAAATTTATTTGTTTTGTTTGGATATTTTCTGACAATTCATATTCGATGAATTTGTAATGTCCACTTTTATTACTTCGGACGTGTATACACAGCTGTCCATTGACAGTCTTTGTGTCTGCATGAAGTTGTCAGATCTATTGATACTTCCATATTTATTGCATCAACGTCTCTATTTACTTGCCTCCCCACGAGGGTAGAATTAGACAATGGGGTTGTTTTTAATGCCCAGGGGAAAAAATAGCTCTCTAAAAGAGGCACTCTAAATTGGGACAATTTTTTTTTTTTAATGTGTAAGTTTAGAACGATTTCTTCTTCACTGACGGTGGACAAAAAAGATGAAGTATAATATTCGAACAGATACTACATTTTGCTCCTCGTTTAAAATTATATAGTTATTATTAATATATCTAATATCAAAGCCATATAAAATTCCGATGCTATGAAATTTAAAAAATAAGATATACATTTTTCATCCCATAGTATTTTACTCTTCAAATTTGCTATTTCTCTTTATCTTTCTTTCGTTTCTGTTTAACTACTCACTCTTTGATCTCCCTTCCCTCTCTCTTGACCAGATTTTGAATTACTGCGTTCATTTTACTTTCTATTTTTTCTCTTCTTTTTTTTTAATCACTTCGCTAGGTGTATCAGAATTTAAGGGGAAATTTGGGGAAAACTGCGAATAAAATATAAAAAACTCGTAATTTTTAATTGTTTATTTTCTTTATGGAATATACTTCCAAAATAAACTATTAAAGTTGTTTAAAAAATAATAGAAATATTATTTTAAAAAAAACAGTGTTTACAAAGTGCCGGCGCGCCTTCATGCAGCCATTCTTTTTTTTTTTTTTTTACATAATGAAATCAATTGAATTTTACGAGTTAATTTTTTTTAATTTTTGAACTTTAAAAATCTATCAAAATTTTTCTGTTGGTTAAATTTTTACGATATTTTCAGGGTCAATGTGAAATTTTATGCTCTTTCCAATAAACCGAATATAATATTTTAGACAAACATTTGTTTTTAAATTCACCCCCCCCATTTTGAAATGTCTATTAAAATTTTAATAATTAATTTATGTACCAAAGTTTTATGTATCACAAATTGAAGATAAAAGATCAATAAATAATATATTCAACTTTAAAACAAAAAAGGAAGTGTTTTTTAGAAATTTACCTGTAAAGTCCAAAGTTTAAAACCTTTTTTTAAAACCACGTTGTTTTTTTTTAATGAAACCTTATAATCTTCTTATATTGCACAGAAAGTTTCGTTTTATTATGAAAACTATTTCTATTTCATTCAATGTTTTTTTTTAGATATTAAAAAGAAAAAAAAAAAATCACTCCATAAAGTGGAAATTAAATATATTGAACCAAACACTCGTGTATTTCTTTAAGAAAAGAAAAAAAAAAAAAAATTCATCAACTGTTTTTTTTTTTTTTAAGATAAAAAATTATAAGTAGAATGTTACTAGTTTTCAGGTATGGAGGCACAAATTCCTTTATGCACGAGGCTAGATGGCTAATGCGAAGTGTGGTTTTTACTGCCTCTGTCCATCTGTAGTTCAAACGGCGACTTCCGGTTTTCGATGACAACGTAAAAATGCTGCAATATCACACTTTTTTCAAAACAGTCGTTTAAAAAATAAATGGAATTTAAAATATAAATATGGATAAATTCTGAACAATGAAGAATGGAACTAAACATTCAATAGTATTTTTTTATAGGTAAGTGATTTTTTCGAATTTATCTCGATTTTTTATAACCGAAGAAAGTAAAATTTGGTTTATTTTCTTCAAATCTTTTTTATAGAAAACCGATTTAAAAAAACAAATATTACATAATTTGCTATTAAATCTGTTATTTTTTTTTTTTAATTTGGTCTTTGCTCCTTTAATTGAAAAAAAAATTAGGGTTTGAATTACATTTTTCAAGTAGTTATAAGCTTGTAAAAATAGGAGGTCGAATTATTCAATTTTTTTCACGCATTCTTAAGATCGGTTTCTGATACACCTATCGCTTCGCTTTTCTTTTCTATTTCTTAATTGTTTTTCTTTCGCTTCCTGTCTGGTCGAAAGGTCTATGCCATGCAACTATTTAGTAGTGGAGTTTAAATGAGATTTTTTTATCATGGAATGAAAATCAGCATTGAGTACCGTATATTCCGGTGTATAAGTCGACCGTCCGATAAGACGAGGTACAAAATTGAGCAAATTTGAATAAATTTATCATATATCGATTGTATAAGATGACTACTAAATCACGAAACCATGTTTGTTTAGCCTAGGCTAGAGATTGCAAAACCCGGTATCTTATGAAATATTGGTTTTTAAAGGGTTGTCTTATGTGCCGAAATATACGGTATATTTTTTTGTTTTAGTTGTTGTCGTCATCATCATCAGCAGCAGCAGCAGCAGCAGCAGCAGCAGTATATTTGATTTAACATCCGCTTTGCATATTGCCATATGTTAGACAGATTATAGAAATAAACTTCCAAACTGACCTATCTCTGGCCAGGTTTTCATTTATCCATCTTTCACTCAAATTTATTCTTATCACTTCCTCCCATGTTTTTGTTAGCCCCCCCTCCCTGCCAACTGACTGATCCTGTTACCGCAACTGTTCTGCATCTACTAACCCTAACTATTCTCATCTATTCTTTCATTATAACCAAACCTGTTGTGCACATCTTCCTATACTATCCAGATTCAATCTCCTTCTGAGGTCAGCAAGTTTAAGCCTGTCTTTAAAACTCACATCATTTCTCTCCATGCAACACATATCCTCAACCCTCACTGGCCAAGTTTCACTCTCATACATCATTAGCCAATACTCTTCACTTGCTCAACATCAGTATGAGGTGGTGTTATAGAATTTTTTCCAATTTAGCAAAAGTAGTATTATGCATTTGAATTGAAGTTAAAACTCCTATATTTTGATAACTCAAGACTGTTATGAAAAAAATGTTTTCTCTCCAAATGAAATGATTGTGTGCTGTTTGCAGAAAAGAAATCCTGTTGTAGATGGAGACGTATCTATAGAGATTAGAGTGGAGAAATAAACTCTGTAGAAGTTATACATCTTGTTAACTTTTATCATCAGAGTTATGTCCCTTTCACTAATTGGTAATTGTTATATTGATAAAAATGATTATACTACTTGTTTGCTATTGAGTGGCCTGTGATGGGAAGTAACTCTTAAAAGCAGGGTTGTGAAGTCACTCATAAGAATGCTATATTTTTTGTCGATTCTTGTAGAATTATTGTTGATGATTTTCTAAACTTCAAAGAGCATCAGCGTTTTGACAACATCGAGTATGCACTTTTCTCTTTGATGTCACTTCATAATCCAATCCTGAATATTTCAATTCTTTGAAACCTTTTCTACCATTCTCCTGCTGATGCTGAGAAAGCTTGAAATCTTCTTCTTTGTCTTTCTGACATGTATTCCAAGGATGGCTCTGTGTCTCTTCCATAAATATAAAAGTACAAAACTGTTCATAATCAATTATTTTACAAAAAAGAATGAAAATATACTATTTTCATGAAGTCAAGTAAAAAGAAAAAATATACATAAATTTAGCAGTTACAAATTGCAAACCTCTCTCTTTATATAATCTGAGGTTATTGTTTTTTCAGAGGTTATGAAGTTTAACGAGGTTAATACAAGCGTACTCAATTCCGAAGTAGAGCAGGGTATACTCTTTTTTTGTTTTTATATAAACAGTACTATGTTGCTACACAGTCATGAGCATGTTTCAGTCAGCTAGAGACCTCTTCGGGCGATACAGCTTATACGAAAGCAACATATTACTGCTTATGTAAAAACAAATAAAGAGTATATATATATATATATATATATATATATATATATTCTTAAGTTTATATAAAATTATATATTTTAAGGTATAGATCATGTATATTATCCTTCAAATAACAAGTACAATGAAGTTGTGTTTCTGACTTCAGAGCAGATATACAGGTTCGAAAGAATCAGTTCACAATCATAATCTATTAAATAAATCTTAAACGTGTGTATGTGTGTGCGTTCATATATCCACTAAAAACTACAGGCACGAACGTGATATCATTAGAAAGATTGATCTCTTGACAAAAAATTGGAAAAAATCATCCATTATTTCATATAGAAATGTCGTTTTGTCTGAAGGGGGATGTCAGATATAAACCTTGCTTTCGACGTGGTTTGTAAACTGCACATGCGCTAACTGTCGTTATGTTCTGTTTTAAAAAGCTAAATTTGCGGCATTATAACATCTGTGTCCTTTCGGGTTCATTGATAATGTGTTCGCTTGCTAACTAAAGTTATGTGAGTTCGCACCCAGCACGTGTTAATGTTTTTTTCTCTTTTTGTTTACTAAATTTGCTTTCATTTTCACTTTTGGCTGATGCCACCCAAGTCCTGTTTTTTTTTTGGGGGGGGGGTGCGATCGAGCAATTCTTTGCTGCGTATCTAGCCATTCAATAATACCTTTATGAAGATTATTCTTTAATTTTAGGGCTAACAAAACTTTGTAAACAGACATCTTCAACAAAAACCCTACTCTTGATGACGATCATGAATCGAAAGTGCTCAAGAAAAATGTCTAACACAAGATAACTCTGTATCGTGATACATAAGTTACTTAAAGATACCAAAAGAATTGCTCTTTAAATCGAGAAAATTGCCAGAAAAATTAAAAACGAAAACTGTTGTATTTAACGAGACATGTTTATGTGTTAGTGTTACTCATAGTGAAATGATGATTGAATTTAGTGAAAACATTTAATGGAAGAAGTATTTGGATCAGTATTTCAGATGAGCCATGAATTTAATAACTGTTCTCTTTTTGAATCTCTGAAATGATTACAGGATAAACAACTGATAATCCCCCTTATTTTATTTTACGATTGAGATTAGATTCCCTGCTTATGTTTCATGACAGATATAGTTGGGTCTCTTTTTATATTTTGCGAATTTTCCAGCACAAAGTCAGCTTATACCAGTTCTAAGTCTACAATACTTAGATTTACTTAATATTTAAATTGCCTTTTTTTCTTTGTGTATGAATGACTGAAAGCTTCTTTAAAATGGTTCTCTCACTAGTGTCAACTCGGTTTAATATTATCAGTATGTGTTTGTGACATTTATCTATCTGCAAAAGCAATAATTTACTAACTGTAAGATATTTTTAATATTTAATATCAAACAAAAGTTAATGATTATTAAAACTGGTAAAAATATATTCTATTAAGTCATATATTTTTGCTAAACAAGCAAAAAAGCTATCCATCATCTGGTGTTTATTATTTACGAGATTAAAGTATTATTTGTATATTATATATCTTTAATATAAATCTCTTATAATTTTTAAAACTAACAGGTTTTATTTGAATTACCTCCCTTGAAAGTTAATGATCATATCTGACAAAAGTTCTAAATCATTGGAATTAATGTTAATATCGATGAAATTATTTCATATATATAGAAAAATAGGACAATAGACTTACAAATGAATAACATTAAACATTAATTTATTATAAACTATTCAAAAAATAGTTATGCAAATTAGACATATGAATAACTATCTGCATTGTTGCTTTCTTATATATTAGGTTGGTGTAAAAATAATATTGCTTTTGCACCAACCTAATACAATATTTCGAAAGGTTATGTATTATGATTGATCTGATTTGGTTAGGTTCTTCTTTGACCTGCAACACATCCCAAACCATGTACAGTGAAATGGTTAACCAATCATGATTTTACCTTTGAAGACCAGTCACGTAGACTTGAGAGCTTAACCAGGTCTTCCCTGATGGTTGTTGCTCACCTCCTTAGAGTGCACCACTTAAAAGCAAGGAGGATTACTTTGCAAACTAATTCTTACCCTGGAGGCAACATGTTGCATATTCAATGTTTAGGAAGGCATGAAAAAAATAGTTTTATTGTAAAATACGTCACACACTGCATTAAGTAAAACTATGAAGTGCAATGAATGAAGGTGAGAGATGTTCAAATCGAGGTGGTTGCAATGGCTGAAAATGTCAGTTTTTATTTATACAAATAATAAATCTTATCCACAAAATACGAAATCAATCTCGATATTGTTGTACTGCCAAGTTATGATTCAGTTATGAAGTGTTTTGTTTTTACCAATCGACCATCGGCCAACAGAATGAAGAGTTGTAACTGATCTTTAATTATATGCTCTCAACTTAATTAAGAAACTCACATTCAACGTAGCAATCCCCAAAACGATAATAAACTCTTTTATAATCCAATGAAACATTTTTATTTTGCTTTGAAAGGACGGTAAGATCTCCAGTGAAAACAGTAAAAATCTAACATCTGGTAACAGAAAACAGTAAAGTCTGATGAGATGTTCTAGGTATTGGAGGCCAAATTCAATGCACTGTGGTGATAGAAGGTCAGATTAAATTCACCCTGAGGATAGAAGATCAGATTAGAGACAAAATTTGGAATATGAGGTCACATGAACTGCATTCTGATTATAAAAGGTTTTAGCAAGTGTGCTAGAATCGTGTAAGATCACATCAAACACATCATGTTATTAGGGGGGACCAAATAAAATGAACCTTGAAGTCATCTATATATATAAAAGCGAAAATGTGTGTGTGTATGTATGTATGTATGCATGTATGTATGTATGTATGTATGTATGTTCGCTTTTTGTGTATGTCTGCAAAAGGCTTTTTTCCGGGAAGCGATTGGTGGCTCACTACTTCTTAAAACTTTTTATATGCAGTCTAAATGATAATATCTACGAGTAAAAAATGGGGGTCGCCTGTCTATTTAATTTGCCCAAATTTGAAAAGCTAAGCTTTGATCAATGCGGAGTTTCTCCTTATATCAGACAATTGCTATTCAATTCGGACAATCCCCTTTTTATGGGGAGCTGGTTTCCCCCAACATCTTGGGAAAACGAAAAAAAAAAAAAAACTGCCCCGCAGTAAATAAAATACTGCCCCGCATTGAAAGTTGACCTCATTAAGTTATTAAGTACGGGCACCTGCCAATTCTAAATACTTAAATAAATTAAAATATGTTTCCGTTACTATTTCTTGGTGGCCGATCGGTTAACGTCACACGTTTTTTTTTCACACTTTATTTTCCAACTTCGCCTCAAGGCTTCGGGTTCGATCCTTCCTACTTACCTACTAAAACTTTTCTTTAACCCCCCCCCGACACAAACACCCAGGCAACGTCACTTATTCTTTTGTTTTGATTTATCCAAAACCACACACACCTCGAAACACCCGGGCAATGCCAGGTACCCCCACTAGTCTATATATCTACATATATAAAAGCGAAAATGTGTGTGTGTATGTATGTATGTATGTATGTTCGCTTTTTGCGTATGTCTGCAAAAGGCTTTTTTCGTCGGCCTTCTCACTTGGCTCGCTCCTTCTTAAAACTTTTTATATCACGTCTAAATCATAATATCTATGACTTAAGAACGGGGGTCGCGTGTGAATTCAATTTGATCGATTTTTACCAGCTCACTGCGTCTTCGAAAAGATGTGGAGGGGAAACAGTAACTGACTTGCAGTGCAAAACTAGGTCAAACATCACGCCACTTCCTCGCATGTGTATATTTCACTTTATAGCCCTTAACTTAACACGCTTATCAATTTCCCTCCCCTCGTAGCCGAGATAGTTAGGTGCCTGGCTTTTTTGCCTTTCCTTTCCACCTTCGCGTCAAGGCTTCGGGGTTCAATCCTACCTTCATACTAAAACTTTCTTTTTCTTTTACACCTCCGAACAAACTTTTAACAAAGGTGATGTATTTTCAAAAGATTAGTATCGTTTTGAAGCTCTGCTCTTTGGATGACAAATATTGAAAAATTGGCTAAAAACATTAATTCTTTTACCCTCAACTGGGCAATTTTCTACAGGGAGGGGTCGCTTTTTTTGCCGATATTTTTTAAAGTCATCCCCTCTTTTCGATTGACTAGCCTTAATTTAAACTTACGTCACATCCGGTTTGACGAAGCTTGATGCTGTAACAGAGAAAGACTAAAAAAAGCAAAACAACCAGAAATTAAACTGTTTTTTGCTTCAAACTTCAGTTAGTTTATTCATCTGAAGATACCATTTTATCTATTGGGTTGAAATAAATGTATAATAAAATATGCCTAACTGATTATTTTGGTTTTTCTTCTTTTAACTTAATGTATGTTTTGATAAAACGGTTGTTTTTTACATAAATTTTTTTTTTTAATTTTTACGCAAAAAGTTGAAGAGCTATGAAGACGGGAGTGGTACCACTAAAACGAGCAACCTTTTCTGCTCCAAAATTTATTTTTCTATATAGTCACCATCATTCTCAATGTACATTTGCCATGAATTCAATAACACATCTCTGCTTCTGACGCATGTCCATAACGGGTTGCTTCCTTTATGTCTCACACCATCAATATCTATAACAGAGATGAAACTTTCAAGTCATGAATGCATAAGTTCAATCACCATAACAATGCATCTTGCAATCCTCTCTGATCTATTTGGACATAATAAAAATAGGAGGCATTACCTTTGGAGTGCCTCTTTTATTTACCATTTTGCAAATGTATTTTGCTAAATAATTGCTGAGTCTGTCTCAAGAGAAACAAATGACATGAAAAAACATGGCGGATATGTTCATTTTTATTTATTTGTGACTTGCCATTTTAATGTGCTTGGAGTGACAAAAGTGGTTTCAAATTACAAAACTGTTCTGTTCCAATTTGAAAATTCCCATAATACTAAAAGCCATTACACAAACATTGCTAAGAAAATGGACAAAAAAGTCTACTCAAATGTTTCAGTTAATTTTATGATTTTTTTAGTTTTATCTTTGTGTATATAATGTACTAGAATACTTGTCCCAAGGCGGGTAAAATAAATTCTCTGAACAGAACAGTTTTGCACCACTTTTATGCCCTCTTACAAAGACTAAATTCAAGATATAATAATATCCATATCTTGATTCTTCTAGAAAATGTCTAAAATTTAAGGCTTAGGCGTAAGGAGTTTTAAGAAGAAATAGAAATTCAGGGATTTTTGCTTAATTGCTATCAAATGATGATGAATCCGATTTAATGAACATCTGAAATATTTTAATTTTCAAATGGGAGTTTGTGCCCATATTATGCTCTAAAACTCTTTGGAAATATTCCATAGAAACTGAAATTTATTGAATATTTATTAATTGATGTTGAATGCATATTTCACAAAAACTGGAGGTATCTCAATTTTTTAAAGGGCGTCCATTTCCCTCTTTGCCCTCTTTGTGTAAAATTAAATATCATCCACATTCCCCACCTTTACGTCTAGCACCTTTGTTCAAAATTTTTAATAATTAGTTTAAGTATGAATCTTATACATAAAAAATATCTAAATGTATACACTAGCTAACTAATTTCTTTCCAAATTATGAAAGCCTTCCCCATCCTCCTTAATCTCCTGACCTTGCACCCTCTGACTTTCACCTCTTCCCAGCCATTAAGTTGTTTTTGAAAGGAAAGCGTTTCCCAGATGATGCAGCCTTAATTTCTGAAGTCACATCGTGGTTGGAGGACCAACTTGGAGTGTTCTACAAAACCAGTCTCCAGAGCTGCATCAAACGATGGGAGAAATGCATAACTCTGTGTGGTTCCTATATAGAGAAAGACTAATAACTGTGCCAAGTTTCGTTGCTCTACCGCTATGAGAAGTGGGTCAGGGGCATTACTTATTGCACGCCCCTCGTATGCCACACATTTATACTATGCTGAAAGGATTCCATGAAATATAATTTGGTTTAATGCACCTTATAATCGTAAAGTAAAACACAGATTGGTAAAATATTTTTGGAATATTAGATAAATATTTTCATAAAAGTAATTTTTGATAGGAATACTATTAAACTTGGTTATTGTTGTATTGAAAATATACACATAATAAAAAATAATTAATAATAATAGTAATAATAATGATCACAAGTGTCCCCAATGATGGAGGTCAGAACAGAGCTGAAAGGGAGAAACAGACCAAATATCAAGGGCTCATGTATGATATGAAAAGAAACTGGAATCTTAGGCAGATATCAATCATACCAGTTATTATAGGTGCCACAAGGTTTACCAAGAAGAACCTGACGTCCTACCTAACTAATATTCTTGGTGAACCGAGTGCAAAAGAGATCCAGACAATTGCACTTAAAGGAACAGTGAGGATACTAAAAAGAGCTCTCGGTTGGTTTCAATAAAAAGCAGGGGAATGTTGGCAGCTGGTTTGGCTGCCCCATACCCAGCATTACAATCTTCAAAGGAAGAAAATTAAAAAAAAAAAAAGTAATTACAGAATTGAAAACAATTGATGAATAAATGCTTAATACTTGACGTAATATCCAAAGACACAATAAATAACAATATGAAAAGAAACTGGAATCTTGAGAAGATCTCTATCATTCCAGTAATTATAGTACTAACTGGACTTATGGAAAAGAATTTCAAAAAATTACATGGCAAATATACCCGGTGAACCAAGTGCAAAAGAGATTCAAACAATTGCACTTATTGGATGGTCAGAATCTTAAAAAGATCTGTCGGTTAAAATATCTGAGTTAGTGGGTGAATGTTTGGCATTCGGTAGGATGAAGCATCTGCAGCTTAAACAAACCAATAAGAAAATACAAAAAACGATGAGAGTATGTGTGTTTGTGTGTGTATATATATATATATATATATATATATATATATATATGATGATTGCAACGTCTTGTCAGACGAGAGCCACTCCCTCAGTCACTAAAAGTCCATGTGCTCGAAGATGACTTTTCAGCCCTGCCATCGACTTGCACACCCTCAAACAGACATGACACTGGAAATGTTCATTGGTTTGGATGAAACTAACAGCAGCAGAACCTGTATCATTGTGCGCTTTCATGTGATTAACAAAACCTACCTTAGACAACAGAGCCTGATCACACAACTTACAGATCCAATAATCTCCATGGCTGGGCGGCAAGGTTTGGTATTAAATACATGCTCGCTTGAGCTTTGCTCGGTCTATTTTGGCTGCTTCAAAGTGTTCTGCGCCCCTGTATATCAGTGTACGCCATCATACGCTAAGGACTCCCAACTGTCAACAGGAATATGAAAGCTTACCAGGCTCTCCTTGATGCTATCACGAAAATGTTTTTGGGGCTATGGAAAATCCATGTCAAGGTAGGTACTTGCCTCTCCCTTAGTCCAGGAAGAACCCCTAACAACTATCTTCAAAGAAGCAACCATTCTATTGATATACAATGAGGACTAAATTCTACATCCATAAGAGCGTGTGAAATTCTACATCCATAAGAGCATGTGAAATTCTACATCCATAAGAGCATGTGAAATTCTACATCCATAAGAGCATGTGAAATTCTACATCCATAAGAGCATGTGAAATTCTACATCCATAAGAGCATGTGAAATTCTACATCCATAAGAGCATGTGAAATTCTACATCCATAAGAGCATGTGAAATTCTACATCCATAAGAGCATGTGAAATTCTACATCCATAAGAGCATGTGAAATTCTACATCCATAAGAGCGTGTGAAATTCTACATCCATAAGAGCATGTGAAATTCTACATCCATAAGAGCATGTGAAATTCTACATCCATAAGAGCATGTGAAATTCTACATCCATAAGAGCATGTGAAATTCTACATCCATAAGAGCATGTGAAATTCTACATCCATAAGAGCGTGTGAAATTCTACATCCATAAGAGCATGTGAAATTCTACATCCATAAGAGCATGTGAAATTCTACATCCATAAGAGCATGTGAAATTCTACATCCATAAGAGCATGTGAAATTCTACATCCATAAGAGCATGTGAAATTCTACATCCATAAGAGCATGTGAAATTCTACATCCATAAGAGCATGTGAAATTCTACATCCATAAGAGCATGTGAAATTCTACATCCATAAGAGCATGTGAAATTCTACATCCATAAGAGCGTGTGAAATTCTACATCCATAAGAGCATGTGAAATTCTACATCCATAAGAGCATGTGAAATTCTACATCCATAAGAGCATGTGAAATTCTACATCCATAAGAGCATGTGAAATTCTACATCCATAAGAGCATGTGAAATTCTACATCCATAAGAGCATGTGAAATTCTACATCCATAAGAGCATGTGAAATTCTACATCCATAAGAGCATGTGAAATTCTACATCCATAAGAGCATGTGAAATTCTACATCCATAAGAGCGTGTGAAATTCTACATCCATAAGAGCATGTGAAATTCTACATCCATAAGAGCATGTGAAATTCTACATCCATAAGAGCATGTGAAATTCTACATCCATAAGAGCATGTGAAATTCTACATCCATAAGAGCGTGTGAAATTCTACATCCATAAGAGCGTGTGAAATTCTACATCCATAAGAGCGTGTGAAATTCTACATCCATAAGAGCATGTGAAATTCTACATCCATAAGAGCATGTGAAATTCTACATCCATAAGAGCATGTGAAATTCTACATCCATAAGAGCATGTGAAATTCTACATCCATAAGAGCATGTGAAATTCTACATCCATAAGAGCGTGTGAAATTCTACATCCATAAGAGCGTGTGAAATTCTACATCCATAAGAGCATGTGAAATTCTACATCCATAAGAGCATGTGAAATTCTACATCCATAAGAGCATGTGAAATTCTACATCCATAAGAGCGTGTGAAATTCTACATCCATAAGAGCATGTGAAATTCTACATCCATAAGAGCATGTGAAATTCTACATCCATAAGAGCATGTGAAATTCTACATCCATAAGAGCATGTGAAATTCTACATCCATAAGAGCATGTGAAATTCTACATCCATAAGAGCATGTGAAATTCTACATCCATAAGAGCGTGTGAAATTCTACATCCATAAGAGCATGTGAAATTCTACATCCATAAGAGCATGTGAAAAAACGACTGAGAAAAAACTAAACTAAAGAATTCATGTCAGATTTACACGACAAAACATATCTAAGAAAAGGTTTGCTGCTTAAAAATATTTTGACATAGATTAATTCAGTTGATGTATCTCATGGATTTGTTTAATGCCAAAGGGGATATGCTTTGTTCGTATTGAAATGTGATGTTGAAGACAGCAGGAGTTGCGGGTAAAAAAAAAAAAGAAGAAAAACCATAGGGGATCCTTTTCTCCTTGGTTGCTCTCGCACTCCACTAGGGACGTTTCTGGCATTTTCTGCATGTTTACAGAAATATTTTCTTATCAATAATGAGTGATTTGCTATTTATTAAGGGTTTTTACTGTGATTCCTATCTTGAACTACCCTATCACCCCCACTCACATATCACCCTCCCTCAGCCCAGCCTTCTTGCCATTTTACTCTCCATATATTTTTTAGCCTGTTGATTCTGGTTTATTTCCATTAACAATAATTAGTTCCACTAATTGAGCTCTCTCTCTCTCTCTCTCTCTCTCTCTCTCTCTCAACTTCTCTCCCTCTCTTTGTTTTCTTTATCTCTCTCTTCCACCTCCTCTCTCTAATTTTCTACTGTTTGTCGTTCGTCAGATTCAGCATCTTATAAACGTTACTAATATTCATTTTCAGATATATATGGTGAAAATGCTCTGCACATGTGGCATCTTTTCTAGGAGAGGGGGGGGCGGGTAGACTGTTCTTGTTCTACCAGTCATGACCTAATAGAAATGTTAATTATTACATTATTCTTAGTTTTAATCACCTGTAATAAGGATTGAACCATCAACCTTCTGAAGACTCCTGTGAAAATAACAACCAGTAGTTGAGATTGTGTTTGTCTTAATTTTCTTTCTCTGCGTTTTGTACTCTAACTGTACTGATTTAACTGTCTCCCCAGAAAGAGCTAACATGTGATACACAGCCAAGTTTATTGTAAGGACGGTTAGAATGTTTGATGGACACATATGGCCAGGGAAAATATGTACATCAGTACCTTTTGCATTTTCTCCTAAGTGAGCGTCCCTCAAGTGGCAGGCAATGAATCTGTCTTTCTCATTTTGTACAATATGAGAGATACTGCCTGGGTGGATGGCATCCTCCAAGGATTAATATTCTTTTTACATACTCTGTCAGTCCCTTTTGCTTTTATGTTGCATTAAATGTTAAACATTTATTCATCAGTAGGCAATTGCTTTTGCTTCTGCAATTACATAAATTGGCATTACCATTAATATTAATAATATTGTTACTACTACTGTAGTATTGGGAATCCCAGCTTAAATGCTATATAGGTAGTTTTAGAAATAGAAAGTTATGTAGGTATATTTTCATTTCCCATCAGCGATTTAGCGGGGTCAGTAAAGGTTGGGTTTGACAGGCATTAGACCAAGTCACCTTTGACGACCTAGATAGAATGCACTGGAAATTAAGGGGTGACACAGGAATTGTGGTTGTAGGCTTCCGGTTGACGACCACATGGGCAGAGAGTGTTTTGGGCAGCAGAGAAAGCTGATCGGAGATTCGGCTCTCCGACAATCAGGGTCAGAGATATTAAGATTGCCGTGACTAAAAGATTGAAGCTTTAAATCCCATTTTGTGTTCATTAATGAATCTGTCTGCAGTAGTACCACTCCCCACAAGATGGCAGACCAGCAGCGACCAGAAGGCATCATCCGCTAGCCAAGGCAAGCAGGTATGTCAACATTATTGTTGCACATACACGTCTCGAAGACTTCAAGGCAAAAGAACTGTGTAAGAATAAGAACACACACACATATAACAATGAACTCTACAAACTGTATGTAAGAGCATACACGCCCACACCCATATATGCCTATTGAAGAGAACTTGAATGCCTATAGGAGAGAACTTGAATGCCTACTAGACACTATCCTCGAGTGTCTATGGTCTCTCTGTACAGGGGTTTGTCAGAACAACCTTACATGAGGATACTTTTTCCATAGAAGTAACCCCTGACCAAATATTCAAAATCACATAGTATTCGCTGCCCAAATAAGATCTCCTCGCTATGGCTAACCCACATTAGCTTTTACAAGGAATGGTGCACCTTCTCCAAGTGATGTTGCCTCAAGTAATAGCACGAAGCTGAATACTCCACGAGATTAGATAAATTCTTGTCTTGGAATACAGTATGACCAAGAGACCAAAACGAAAGATATACTACAACGTATGAAAATGGTTAATTGGGGAGAGGAAGATTATGTTCTCAATTTCTTTACTAACTCAGTGTTTGAGAGATAAAGAACTTAAATGGAACATTCGAATATCTATGTATCTCATATAGAGTTTAAGTGTTAGCCCCAGGTTGTGGGCCCCTTGGTTTCTGACAACTTTGACTGAAGTAAAATAAAACAAAAAAAGTAAGAACACAGACTCATAGTAGTAAAAGTACCCGTAAAAGTAAACGATTAAATAAATAATAAATAAACACGCAAACACTATTTTTAACACTACTACTACTACTGTTACCATTATCACTATCGCTGTTACTATCATCATTTTTATTATATTTGTGTAGTATTGTTTGCGTGTTTCCCAAACAATAATAACTAAGTTTAATAGTATTTCTATTAATGATTTTAGATGCCTTATATCATAGATGAATGGGCGCACATCTAAAAAGGAATACAAAAACTTCAGTTTCCTAATAGAAAGGTGTAGAGTTGAATGTAATAAGCAAAGAAGAAAGCGTCCACGTGTATGTGCATTATGTGGCTATATGATTTACCTTCAGGTGGGATCTGAGAGAGAGAGAGAAAGAGAGAGAGAAATTAAAGATGGCGGCTGTGGCTTTATAAGGTGTAGTCTTGTGGAATTGCACAAGATCACACCGCCCACTGCATACATATGCAAATGAAATGGAGTCAAGTTTTTAATAAAATGCCTGTTGGCAGCGGTGAGGGGAGAACGTGTGCTGGAAGTTGAGAGAGAAAGTTGTGAATAACGAAGTTGACAGTGATGAATTCTAGCTTAACTTTTTGTTTATTTTATTTATTCATTTTTTTTTTTTAATTATTTTATTTATTTATTTTTTTTTTTTTTGCTGTTTACCAGCCCATTTAACTGCAAAAGGCAAAGATCTAAAAATATTTCAAAGTAGTTAAGATTAGCAGCATGATGATGTTGACTTTCAAATAAAATCAGTTAAAACATGTATGCACATATGTAGCCAATAATGTTTGTATAAATAAAATTATACAAAAAATACAGCTCTACTTGTTATTGAGCACTATTTTACCACGAAACCACAACATCTAGGAAGCCACAACAATACACAAGCACACACACACACACACACACACACACACACACACACACATATATATATTATGTCATCAATGTAACAAACTCTACTGTTTAAATGACAATTGGCACTTTTAACTATTATAGCATCATTTGACTGCTGTTAGTAGTAAGCGAAATCACAATGATAAACATTGTCAAATGCTGACAGCTCCATTTGTTTTGTTTATACAAAAAGCATTGCATTATACGCTAGTGACAGGTGGCAATTTTACTTACCAGAGTGTTCAGCCCAAAAGGGTGGGGCTTATTATGTTTTTAAGTTGAATGAAACTTAAAAAATATTGTGCATATTGTGTAATTTTTTACATTTTTATGCTTAGATGCATTTTAACTGATTACATTTTTTTTTTTTGCAAACCGATAAAATTTAACTGTGCTTGATTACAACCCTACTAACACGGAAGTGCCTAAGAATCATTTGAGGCATATAATGCTTTATGAGTTCAAGAAAGGAAACTCAGATGCCGAAGCAGCTAGAAATATTCACTCAGTTTATAGAAAGGAATGTGTGAATGAAAGAACTTGCAGAAGATGGTTTGCGAAATTCAGAAGTGGAGATTTCACTCTTGAAGATGAAGATCAAACCGGACGTCCACTTGAGTTTGATGATAAGTTTCTTGAAGCAACTCTTGAAGAAAATCCTGCTTTATCAGTTGAGGAATTGGCAATAAAACTGAGTTCAAACCATACAACTGTTCATCATCATCTTCAATAGCTTGGAAAAGTTTCTTAACTTGGAAAATGGGTGCCACATGAATCGTCTGAAAACAATCTTACATCCCGAGTCGACATCTGCTCTTCTCTCCATTCTCGCCAACTTGTTTCACCTTTTTTGGATAGACTCGTGACTGGTGATTAAAAATGAACCTTTTATCGAAATGTTAAGTGTCGTAGACAATGGCTTGGTGAAGGGGAAAAACTTCAGCCACAGCCAAAAAAAGAACTTCATGGGAATAAGGTTCTTCTTTCAATATAGTGGTATTGCCAAGGAATAATCCACTTAGAATTGCTACTGTTACATAGGGGTTATATCAGAAGAAGTGGATGACGTATGTATTTGTTGTTTATATTAGAGAGAGGGAGTCTTAGAGTGTCCATGTTGTGTGCAGATATACCGTGTATATATAAAGAGAGAGACAGTTCTGTATATATAAAGAGACATGGTACATGTTAATACAGGAGAGCCGATGGCATGTAATATACAATGAGAGGAGATTTGATATATAGATAGATAGACCGAGAGATAGTGCGTTTGACATTTATACTGTTTCACAGTTCTGTGAATGGGAGTGTTTCTATAACATTGACACATATATTTCTTTACTTATTTTTGAGATGATGATTTTCAAAAAGTTCTTATAATATAAATTCACAATACCTTTCTGTTGTTGAATAACATAACACGAAGATACAGATACAAAATTATGATGATATTCGTTTATTCCATTTCGACCGGTCAATGGCTTTGCATCAAGGAATTTAAGTCTTTACATGATTCTTTCTTCTCCCCTCCACTTCCAAGGTTCCATGTCAGCTCTATCTCTGACTCACTTGCTTCTCTCTTCTCTCGTGACCAACTGACTTCTCTCCTAAAGCTCTCTATATTGAGAACTCATGATGTCATTGCATGACTAAACACGTGCATATCAGACACGTGGCCTGACATGCATTGTTCCTCACGTTTCTACAAAGCCGACTCTCTAACCTAATTTTTGATTAACCCATTTTACAAACATTTTCCATTGTCCGTTTTTAAATTCCTTATTTTAATTTCATTTCTTTAACAGAAACAAAATTACATCATTACATTCCTTTTTCAATAAACAGATATCTAACTATTTCATGTGAACCAAACAATAGTAATTCTACATTCCATTTTCAATAACATTCTTGTATTATTTTAACTTATGATCGGAATTCTCAATTCCAAATCTAGCTTCGCAAGTTTGAATCCTCGGCTATCCTATCTCATATTACTCACTTACAAGAACAGACGGCTGTTCTTTAACACTAACAACTAATTAATTTTCAAATCTACTGTCAGCAATTAGAGCATTTGAACCAAGCTTTGAGGGGAAAAAGACCTGCTCTAGTGAATCGAAAAGAGGTGATGTTCCATCAGGACAATGCACGACCCCACACAGCAAGAATCATCTTACAAAAGATCGAAAAACTTGGTTGCGAGAAAATTCCTCATCCACCCTATTCTCCTGACCTTGCTCCTTCAGACTGCCATTTGTTTCTCAACTTACAAAATCATTTGAAAGGAACAGCTTTTGTAGCGCATAAAGATTTCGAAACTGACATTTGTGAGTTCTTTGAATCAAAGCTAAAAGGATTTTACAGTGGTGAAATTAATAAGTTTGTTAATAGAAAGAAGGAAGTCATCGATAATCAGGGAAAGTATATTGATGAGTAAATCTTTAATAAAACGTAACATTTGGTCACTTTTTTCTTTATTCAAAATTCAGACAGAACTTATGAGATGACTTGATATGTGTGCGTGTATGTATATGTGCATATATATAGGTGTATGTATATGTATGTGCATTTATTCGTGTGTGTTAGATAAGTAAGCAAACACTGATCTTTAATATAGAGTAAAGGATTGTGTCTATTAGCTGCATTCATGCATATCTGTGCATTCACTGTCCGGTCATTGCATGCCGCTGCAGTTTGAAATAGTTTTGCTTGCATACTAACACAAAGCATTAATGCAGATGTCTTCTGCTTGTTACTGACAAATGGAATTTAAATAATATTTACATGTGTTGCTTATCCTGCTTGTAAGCTGATCTTCCACATCGTGGTTGGTTACAACAAAACAATATTTTATTCTGAAAGCTTTTTAAAAATAATCAAAAAGTAAAGTCAGCAAAAAGTGAGTATTCTCAATGGGCAGCCATTTCATTTCCATGGAAATATTATTTAAGATGCGTGAGAGATAAAATAAAATATTATCAAATATGTGTGAGAGGTAAAATAAATTATTATTAAAGATGTGAGACAGATAAAATAAAATATTATTAAAAATGTGTGAGAGATGAAATAAAATAATTTTTAAGATATGTGTGGGATAAAATAAAATATTACTTAAGAGGTGTGAGAGATGAAATAAAATATTTAAGATGTGTGAGGGATAAATATTGTTTAAGATGTGCGAGAGATAAAATAAAATATTATTTAAGATGTGTGAGAAATAAAATAAAATATTTAAGATGTGTGAGAAATAAAATAAATATTATTTAAGATGTGTGAGAAATAAAATAAAACATTATTTAAGATGTGTGAGAGATAAAATATTATTTCAGATGTGTGAGAGATAAAATATTATTTCAGATGTCTGAGAGATAAAATAAAATATTACTTAAGAGGTGTGAGAGATGAAATAAAATATTTAAGATGTGTGAGAGATAAAATAAAATATTATTTAAGATGTGTGAGAGATAAAATATTATTTCAGATGTGTGAGAGATAAAATATTATTTCAGATGTCTGAGAGATAAAATAAAATATTACTTAAGAGGTGTGAGAGATGAAATAAAATATTTAAGATGTGTGAGGGATAAAATAAAATATTATTTAAGATGTGTGAGAGATAAAATATTATTTCAGATGTGTGAGAGATAAAATATTATTTCAGATGTCTGAGAGATAAAATAAAATATTACTTAAGAGGTGTGAGAGATGAAATAAAATATTTAAGATGTGTGAGAGATAAAATAAAATATTATTTAAGATGTGTGAGAAATAAAATAAAACATTATTTAAAATGTGTGAGAAATAAAATAAAATATTTAAGATGTGTGAGAAATAAAATAAATATTATTTAAGATGTGTGAGAAATAAAATAAAACATTATTTAAGATGTGTGAGGAATAAATTAAAATATTTTTTAAGGCATGTTAGAGATAAAATAAAATATAATTTAAGATGTGTGAGGGACCTTAGAAAATTTTACTTAAGAGAGATAAAAGAAAATGTAATTTCAGATGTGTGAGTTATAAAAGCAATGTTAACTCAAAGGAAAGTTATTTCAAATATGGGAAAGATAACAGAAGATGCTATTTCAGATATGTGAGGGCCAAAGACGTATAAGAGATATGGGTAAATGTTATTTAAAATGTGTGGTGGATCTAAGAAAATTGTTTTCAGATATAAGTCTGACGGAACAAACATTCTATTTTAAATGTAAACTTGTAAATTTCCTTGTTTTCAGCATTGTAAAAAATTTTCCCCTTAACATATACAAAGTAGCTGATCTCCAAAACGTCTACATGCTGTGTCCTCTGCATCAGCTATTGCATGTTAAGTTGTTGCATTATATTTCAAGCATGTTACTCCCCAATAAAGCTAAACTGTCTGGTATAGATGATTAAATAGATGCTAATCGAATGAGACGGATCGAGTGACTTTTTCATGCTCAGAATAGCTGGAGCGTGGAACAAACTACCCGTATCAGTTGTTGGTTGAAGAAAGACTGCATTCTTTTAAACCGTCACATATATATGCACACATATGACTCATACACTATTCATTTCCTTGACGATTGTATATATGCATATGCAAGTTCTCCACTTTTTGTTAAAGAATTTGTTAAAGATCTGGATGAAGCAGATTTCTTGCTCATAGATGTTAGTTCTTAGCTTTTTGATTGAAAAATAAATAAGAAAAAGTTGATTTCTTCCTCTAATGTCAGTTCTCTCTGAAAACTGAAAATGTTAATTTGCCTGTGAAGGCTAATATTTCCAGCATTTCATGACAGGGGTAGGGGATTTAGATAACTTTTGTTCCATCTCTGCTGCTGTCAGGTCAGGCTGTCTTAAGATATTGGCTTCTTAACTTAAATGCACCGTGACCCACCAGGTTAACGAAGTCATCTACATTTCAGTTATTTTTGCCATTCGTTACTTATATCCCTGAACAATAAATGCTCCCTCCGGTTGCATATTTTTGCTATTATATAAAATGTGTTGAGTTTGTTAATGAATAGTTAATTATGACAATGTCTAGTTAATGTATGCTATCCCCTCAGGAGAAGATAATGTCTGGGAGGATAGTTTTATTAAAACAAAACATATATAGCACTACTTTCTCAGAAAGAGAAAGGTAATGCTTGGGAGAATGGTTTCATAACAACAAAACGTACTACACTACCTTCACCATCCAAAGGAGGATATAATGCCTGAGAGAATAGTCTCGTAACAGTAAACCACATAGTACACTACCCTCTCCTGAATTGATCATTAAAATATAGTACAATAAATAAAATACAATCTAATGTCATCTAATAGAAGTTTAGTATAGTTTCAGCTTCAAGCAGATATTAAAGCTCCATGAGTAAAAAAAATTATGCATGATGAATATTAATCTAACAGATTTTAAATGAGTTGCCCGCATGTACAGACTTGAGAAGAGCAGTTGAGCTAAGCAGATTCTAAACTCGCGACTTAGAGTAGGTGGTCATGCTATTAAAACCCCCAAAGCTATGACGCAAGAATATAATGAAAAGAAACTTGAAAGACAAGAGCATCTCCTTGTGAGGCAGATAGTGGAGGTTATATAACAATACACTGAATTCATCCAACGGCGTTTTTTTTTTTTATCTGTTAAGCTTAAGTTTAAAATACAATTTTCATAGATTAAACGAATGCATTTTTGTATTCTTTATCATCATATTCAGTTTAACGTCTGCCTTACATGACATGGCATATGTTGAACGGCTTTAAGAAATTGATTTACAAACTAACCAGGTTCTTATTTATCCTTCTTTCTCTCGGGTCTTTTTTTAATCACTTTCTTGTGTTTTCTTTGGACTTTTCCTGTAAACTGAACTTGCTTCTTCAATTGGTTAACATCTACTAACCCAAAAACTCTTATCAATTCTTTTCATGTGGCCATACCATCAAAGTCTCCTGGTCTGCACACTGCTATCTATACTGTCCAGATTTAATCCTCTTCTGAAGTCATTATATCTAAATCTGTCTTTAAGACTCAAATTAAATATCCATATCATTTTCATATCGTTTCTCTCCATACAACGTATGTCCTCAACCCTTCCTGGTCAGGTTTCACTTCTATTTATCACTAGACTGTGTACTCATGCCTGATACTCCTCCCTTGGTCGACAATGCTGATACTCTGCTGGTTAATAATGGCAGGTCCTTTGAATGTACTCCATTCACTCCTAATTCTTTCAATCAATTTTTTTTCTTCATTTCTGCTTTGTGTATTGTACAGTCTTTTGTTTCAAATGGACGTCTGCGTTCCTTTATGAATTAAAATTGTGCTTTTGTGTGCACAGTTGTCACAATAGTTGACAATAGGTCCCACTCGTCCCACTGTACGACTCCCGTCTACTCTACTTCTATATTCATTTTCTGTCTTCTAAATGCTTCATACCACCAGTTTTTCTAAACTAGCCAACATTTTTAACAGTAAGAAAACTGTCAACCTTATCTCTAAGAAGTGTAAGCATTCACAAAGCTGTATGCTTTAAAGAATGCATAGATGCTTGCTACAAACAGTGCAAGGCCTGCAATGGGGAAAAATATTAAGCTAAGAGTGTAACATTTCAATAAATAATTGAAATTTCAATGAAGAGAAGCACATAGTCTTTGCACACACATGTACTTGTGCACCTGTGGGTTATCGCTGGTGAGCAATCAAAAAATATAATCAATATAAGTCTTTTATGCTGTTGGTCTTCTTGTTTTCCATTGCTTTTCCCTGTGTGTATTATTGTATTATTGTGTCGTCTAGTGGCTGTCGATCGGCTGTTCAATTTAAAACCAATAAAACTCATACATGGAAACACAAGGAGACTTTTTGGCGATTTTAAAGGTTTTATTGTGAAGAGAGATTCGTTCACAAGGGAGAGGCTAATATTAGTTCCTTATAAAAGAAAATCTAAAATTAATTCCTTCTTATTTAATTTTTTTACTTAATTAAAAATTAGTCAATGAATGGGCAGGTCTCGAAGAAATATTCACTTAGATCCTTACATTTTTTGGGCACGTCTCGTCTCCCGGCTTCCCCAATGTGAACTGCCTCAAAAACGCTGTCCCAAACCTGGAACATGTGATCATTTCATATATAATCAACTCTAGATGCACTGAGTTCATCTCTGTTCGTCGCCAGGCTGCTTTGACATGTGCTTAATGAACACTCTTGAAATTCATACTAGTTAACATAATATTTACCTAATGCAAATATATAAGAAAAGAGAATAAATTGATTAACTTTTTGAAAAAAAAAAAAATCTTTTCTTTAAACGAAGTTTTATTCTGAGAAATCAGATCACATGAAATCCTATAGAATTAATGATCAATCCAGATAATAATCTTCTGGGTTAATCATTTTTTATGTCTAAAGTAAACAACCCATCATTTTTAAATAGACTTTCTATGTGACCTATCCTAAATGACGGTAATATATATATATATATATATATAGTCATCCACATACAGTACTGTTTCGCTGTATTACAGCTCATCAGTGTGGCTAGACAGGCAACTACCTCAAGCCAGGGTCGAAACCAGATCGTCCAAACGATAGTCAAGGACTCTCACCATTACACTAATTGGCTGCTGCTGTTCGGGTAGTGAATTAATGATGTTTTGACATCGTCCAAATGCCTAAGCTCGATTTGTTTACACAAAGAGCATCGCTTAATACGCAAATGGCAGTTTGTATATTACTTCCCAATATGCTCAAATATATATATATATATATATATATATATATATATATATATATATATATATATCAAGCAAAACAGAAGTGTCGGATAGCATTTTAGTTAAGTAATCTATGAACCCTACTCATTGAGAGTGTTTTGTTTTGGTCAGACTTTGGGTGCAATCAAGAATTTAAGCAAACTGGTCTGTTTTGTTTTTCGTTTTTGTTCCGTTGAAAGTAACTATTGTTCTGATTGCACACCTGTCGTTTTTGTAGAGAAACCAAGTATGATTGTAATTTCACAAAATAAGATTTTGTTGTTTTTTTTTTAATTTTGAGATGAGGATTAATTATTAGTATTATTTGGACTCTTTGAACTACTAATCTCATCTTGAGTTTTACTTTCTTCTTCAGGTGTATCTTGTTGAACTCGAGAACTTGTCTATCAAACTCAACAAATTTTCTGTTAAACTCGAGAACTTTTCTGTCAAACTCGAGAACTTTTCTGTCAAACTCGTGAACTTTTCTGTCAAACTCGTGAACTTTTTTGTCAAACTCGTGAACTTTTCTGTCAAACTCGTGAACTTTTCTGTCAAACTAAAGAATTTTTATGTCAAACTCAGTAATCTGCGCGGAATCCCATACAGAACTTTTTTTATTTAATCCGTAGGGGTAGCATTCTTTCATTCCATCAGCCATGACTGGGTAGAAATTCTTAGTAATTCGCAGTTGTATTTTGAGTGTCACCCACACTGAGGATTGAACTTTCAACCTCGAAAAGAGTGTAACTTTACAATTGAATTTGACCAACTATACTTTATCTACTACACCACGGGTCCTTGCGAACTGAGTTTGAGAGAAAGATTCTCAAGTTCAACAAGATACACCTGAAGAAAGTCACAGGTTACGTTGATTGAAACGTTGTGAAAATAACACTCAAGATGAAAGAATCGAAATAATACTGACTTTGGTCATGGTCAATTTGTTAATAACTTTGCCTTTCATGGGCGCATCACTATATTTTTTTGAAAGAAAGCTTAAAGAAATATTTCTCTTATAAGTCTGACTTTTTCTTAAGTATATTCAATGTCGGTGTAAGGTAACGATTGCAGAAGATATTTTTAAAACATAAACAAATATTGACTTATATACTTTTACTTATATTTACTTGGTTACCTTATGCCTGGGATTATGAAGAACCCACAAGCAAGATTGATTCTTTTGGTTTTTGAGAAATGAATCCATATTGAATAAAAAGAAAAAGACTCATTTTACCCTTGGTACAAAAATATATTGATGTTTATGGTTTCAAGCATCTTTTTTTGTGCATCCTCTCTCTTTCTCTCAAGCACATGCACATACTTCTTCCCACTCTCTCTCCCTCTCTTACTTCCTCTCTATCTCCTTACTCCTCTCTCTCTCTCTTTCTCTTCTGCGCTCTCCCAATACCTCTTTCACTCTTTCTTTTTCCTTCCTCTTTTAACCTTCCCCGTTTTCTTTCTCCTTCCCTCCTTCTCTCTCCTTTCCCTCTCTCTCTCTCTCCTTTCTCTCTTTTACTCTCCTTTCCCTCGCTCTCTCTCCTTTCTCTCTCCCTCTCTCCTATCCCCCTCTCTTACTTCCCCCCTCTTTCTTCTTCCCCACTCTCTCTCCTCTCTCCCAACTTTGTCCTTTCTCCTCTCTTTCCCCTTCCCTCTTCTCTCTCTTTCTCTCTCTTTCTATGCCCTTCCCTGTATTTGTATCCATCTTTCTCTATTTATGTTCATTCTCCTCTTTTCATCTCCCTTTTCCCTCTCTGATTCGATCAATAGAGCTGATCAATAAATGAGGTTGTCACTAATCATTTTTTCTTCCATCCTCTATTGTCAAAGCAAACAATTTCTCTAAATCAAGTGTCAATAACTTCTCTCGCCTCACGAATTCATGTCACATTTCTCTACCTTTCACACACACACACACACACACACACACACACACACACACACACACACACACACACACATAAATAAAGATATTAACGATTTCCTTTTGCCATTGATTAAGAGCAGATGGCACAATGACAAAGTCAAAATATCACAAATATTGAAAATGTTCTGTACGGAAAGACTTTCTTTCACTCAAGCTTTCAATCTTTTTTATCTAAACATTTTCTAGTAGAACCACTTCTAAGTATTTTCTTTTTAATTGCCTCCCAACAAGAACAGAGTTAGATGCAAAGTCGGTTTTTAATGTGGGGAGAATGCAACTCCCTTCAAAAAGGGCACTCTGGGTTGAGCAAAAAATAAATGTTAAATTTGCCTTGTCTAGAAGAATTTTCCTTCATTGATTGAGTATAAAATTAGATGAAATATTATATCAGATCAGATACTACACTTTGCCCCTAGTTAAAAGGCCAAAAAAAAAAAACAGTAAAGGCTAAGACTAATACAATTGTGAATTACTTATGACCTCTACCCAGTCATTGTTTTTTTTTTTACACAGGAATCACCACTTATCAAGGCTCGAAAGCCACTCGAGAATAAGGGTTAATGGGTATACATTAGTCAATGTGATTATAGCGTAGTGGGAATTTAGTAAATTGGATTACTTACGGGGGGACGGTTCATCAAGAACTTGTTTTGAAGACAATCAGATTGTAGTCAGCTGGAAAGCATGCAATCGGAAAAGAGTTCCACGGGCATGCAGTTGTAAGAAAGAAGCTTTGTTCATGGAATCTATATTTAGGTTTAGGTACAAATAAAAAGTGTGGGAAATTATTGATAGTGGTTCTGGCTAGACGAGTGTTTTTTGTGAAAGTTTGGCGAGAGGGTACCTTAAATTGAAGCTCAGATGAGCACTTGCCATGAAAATAACGATAAAGCAGAGACAATGCCTCTTCTGTGAGAAAGAGGTTGCAGGGAAGAGAAAAGGGCATCCCTCACTAGGCTACGAAGTCTATTTTGAACTCTGTCAAGGCAGGATAAGCTGCTTCTAGCAGCTGCCCAGATGTGACAAATTCCCAAGTTTGACAGAAATATTCTAGAGTTCAACAAGATACACCTGAAGAAGGTTGGAGATTACATCAACCGAAACATGGTAAAAATGACACTCCAGTTTGAAGAATCCAAATAATACGTACAAAGAAGTTTTTTCACATTCTCACAGTATTGCATTGTCATTCATTTCTTTATAGGGACTCATGTTGTTTCGCCGCTGATTCAAATATTTTTTATTGAGTTAACGTAAGAACAATTGAGAAATGACATTTTTTGACAATGAAGATTTATTAAGAAAAAAGTTAATAAAGTCATGAATACAATTTATCCTTACTTTCCAATTAACTAAGTATGAGAGACAAAATCCTAACTTATGGTAACTATTTGAGAGTCAAATAAATAGATAGATAGATAGATAGATAGATAGATAGATAGACGCCAGCAAACATGGCTGCATGTAAGGTTCAACTCATCCTTAAGGCATTGTCAAAATCCAAAACCAGTCTTTTCACAGTCTATCCATTCTTTTGTCACATTGATCTCACATGACCTCATATCCATGGGATCTCATCAATAAATCACTCAGAATCTTGCTCCCTTTGATTTCACTCATCAATCTTCCCCTGATGCCAAGTTATTCTCAAATACACTCTGTCAACTTTCTTTATTTCATACATCGACAACATTGCTTGTACTTATATGTGTTCACCTATGCTAAAATATATACTAGTCAACTTACACATTTAACATCCAAATTTGTAAGTTGTAATCGATTCATATAGGCCTTGAGGAACCCTGAGTTTGACATGCCTGTCATCAAGCAATTAATTTGCTTGGACTTTGACTCAAACCTCTTCACAGCTTTGGTTGTGTCCATGTTGCCTTTCTCGTGTCAACCTGATGTTACCAAATCCGACTGTTGGAAGATACTGTCTTTCTGACTTAAAATGCATCAAACATTAATATTATCGTTTTTTCCCCTTTTTCTTTGTGAAACTCAATCATGTTCTCCAAAGTAAAACACAAAAACAACACTTTTTGCTATAGAAAAAACAAAACAAAAAAACAAACGAAACACCATGAATAAATATTTAAAGATATAACGAACTTGAAGCCTAAAGCTCTTTTTCAAAATTACTGGATTTGGCATTAAATAACACGAAAAGAGGTTGGTATGCTGTAAAACAAATCAACCAAACCAATTTCTTATGCCAATTACACATCATCTATAAAACTCTTAACATTTTTTTTTTTCAATGCCATAAATTTTTTAGGCGTTTTCATTTCCTAATTGAAATTTCAAAAATAATAATTTCCATTTTTTTTTTTTCTTACAGTTTCACTTCAGTAAATAGGGACATCAATAATTTGGGATCTTTCATGGATTATAGTGATTGTGTTGTGTAGGTAAGTAAAACTGTTTTTTAATCTTTTCACTCTTCTTTAGACAAAAGATTCAGGAGAATGGAACTTTCATCTTTGTTCCCGCATTCTTTCTTTATGATTCTAAAAGAATCAAAGTGTAGTACCTGTTCTGATGCTACACTTCAATTTTTTGTTCTTAGTTAGCGGAGGAGAAATCCTTCACGACTGAGGCAATTTTTATTTTTGTTTCTTTGCTCCACATTAAAAAACGACCCTGGTGTCTAACTCTGCCCTCGTGGAGAGGCAAAGTAAATAGGAACAATAAGTGTAGTGGAGATTGTTTAATATGTAAATAATAGAAATTCAACAACGAATACAGAAAGAATAGCTTGTTCATGCTAAAACTACACGTCTCTTGTCCAGAATTCCCCCTTTATTAAAAAACGAAAATAAAAAAAATCTGTATGATGTATGTATCCGTGATGGAACGAAAATGTCATATTCCAAAAATTACATAAATTGATAAAGTAATTTATTTTTAATTAAGAAAATCAAATGTTATGAGTAAGCAAAAGGAGGCTGTCTCGCATCACCATCTTGAGTAAACAAGGACAGATAACTTCACAATAATTCAAGCTTGCGAGATCAGCCTTGTAATGCCTACAATTTTTTGTTAATCATTTAAAATTGTTCAAAAATGATTTTCTTTATAAAAATAAAACTTGATCAATTTATGTGATTTTGCAATATGGCCTCTTTGTTCCATTATGGGTGTGTATATCATTATGATTTTTCCTATAATTTTGTTTTTTAATATGGAGGAATTCTGTACAACTATCAACTACAGTGTAAACAGCAATGGCTGTCTCGCAACTTCTGGTCAGAAGCCATTTTACCATTAGAAATAGTATTGAGAAGCGAGGGGGGGGGTCACTCAGATAGATTAACAGTTTTATTTTTCTATTCAGTTGAGTATTATTCATTAAGGTCATTCAATTTGACAATTTAATGGTTGAAGTTGGTAAGTTTTCTATTTATGTGTCAGGCTGTCTCCAGTATCTCTTGAAAGGCTATAAAAGCGGACAGGTTTATGTCCTAAGAAGAGTGGGATTAATTCATAAATAATACGTAAATAATAGACTTTGACAACCGATACAGAGAGAATTTTTATTTTATTTTTTTGCTACAATATTTTATATGCTACAACATAAACAACTATGGTTGTATCAGAAGCTGTCTCATTGGCATGGAGAGTATTCAACAGTGATGGTTGACACTCAGTCCAAAGGATAATAGACATACACAGTGGTTGAAATGCTGATGAGTTATGTGTTGTTTCTGTGAGAGATATAAGGATGCTGACTATTCCAAACATCCAGAAAAGCGAGGCGAACAATGTTGGTTTATGCAGATGATTTGATTTGCACAACCAGTAGTATACAACCAGGATATCAAAGCAATTGGATGAGTTGTTTTGAATTGGGTATAAGTAGATCTAATTCACTTCAGATCATTGTTTATGGGAAAGTTCTTTTGTATGTATGAGTCCCGTCCCATGTGAAACTAGGTATTCATGTGTTATTGTCAGTTGTAAGAAGTTGCTTGCTTCATTCAGATTTTCCTCTCAATATTTCAACCAAATTCTAAAACTTTTTGTGTGTCCTGTTTGCTGATTGTGAAATTCCGAACCATACCAATGGATATTCTTAAAATATCTGAACAAATACAGAATGCGAGTTTTCAGTATATTTGTTGTTTTTTTGGTGCCAGATTAGTTTCTTCTCTTTTCTCTTCACCAACAAAAAAATGAAGCATTTGTTGTTAGTAGCAGCAGCAGTACTCGACTCAATTCAACTAAGAAAGTTAGATGTCTTTATTAATTTTAAAACAATCCAAATTTTGATGAACTATTTTGTCGACATAAATATATATCAGTCTTTGATTGATGCAATTATTTTGTTATTTTTTTCATACTGAACATGAACTTGTACTTAACGTTTTTGTAAATACGTCTTGATATTTTTTTCACTAATTAATAAAGTAGCTGTCTACATTTTCTTTAATTTATTTATTGCGGACTATTATCCTCATCTTTCTTAGTTGTTGTTTCACAACATGTCAGCCTACTTTTCCTCTGGCCTTCGTCAGGTGGTAACCACGATGGGATAGGAACTCTGACTCTCCTAACTGCATTCTCAGCAATTACTGCCATCCATAGTAATTACTGAGAATGCAGTTAAGAGATTCGGAATGCCTATCCCGTCACGGTTATCACCAGACAAAGGCCAGGAATAGTTGGCTGAAACGTCATGAAACAACAACTAAGAAAGATCCGGATAATAGTCCGCAATAAAAAAAAAATAATAAATAATACTCATCTCAATAATAAATTCCAATGAAATAATATATATACATCTTCTTTGTCTTCTCGTTCTTTTTTGTGTGATATAACACAAACAAAATACAGTTATATATCTTGAATATTTTCTATAAATGCCACTCATCAGAATAAAAATTCCTATACCGTGTCCAAAAAGGTTAGAAAATAAGAACAAAAATAATAAAACTCACATTAAAACATTTATCTATGTCGGTTCAATTAGGAACATGAGATTTTCTTTGTTCTATGGACACCATTTTTCATATAAACAAAGCTAGAAAGAAAATGTGTATACAGTGAAATCTCTAGATACGAAATTAATTGGTTCCAACTTGGCTTTCATATCTTGAAATTTTCGTATTCTGAAAGATGTTTTACACTTAAATCGTCTAATCCATTCCAAGTCCTATGAAAACGCTCATTAAATTTTATAGCAAGAGTAAAACCAGAATGAAATAAGAGCCAAATAGTACCCAACCTGACCGTTAATGTCTTCACTTTTTATTTATTTTTTTACTTTTCTTTGATATCCAAATATAAAATTCTATTTCATAAAAATCGACGGAGAGATATGACACAAGTTTTTAAATTTGATTTTAATTTATCATTACTCGTAAGGTGACGATATCAGTCAAATCTATGGGCACACAGGTTCGTGGAAGAAAAAGGATTCAAAATGAAATGGATTATTTACTTTCTTACAGCTAACTTGCGATTTCTAAGAAAAATAATAACAAACTCTCCCATACCTCAAAAAGTTTCTGAAAATATGATAAAAATTAAAACGGATTTTTTTTCATTTTATATCCTTCAAATGTGGTAAATATTGTAATGTGTACATTAATTTTTCAATTTCAAAAAGATAAATTCAAGTCCAAGGAAATAATATTTTCCAAATAAAAATTAGCATAAATTTAAATTAACTTAAAAAAATGTTAAATTGAATAAAACCCTGATTTTTTAAAAAGATTTTCCAAGAATTAGGTACCTGGAAAATAGTCTTTCAGTCATTTGTATTTTTCGCATCCTGAAAATATTTCCGTATGCAGGGACTTAAAAAAGTTCACATCACGTTTCCTAAGCCGAAAATTCATAAGCAGGGTGTATCCTATCTAGAAATTCCACTGTACTTACTTAGGTAAGCATTATAATTTTAAATTAGATTGTAAAAAACTAATCAAATTAAAAAAAAAAAATTAACAAAGGAATGTAAAATAAAAGTAAAGTAAAAAATAAGTTAATTAAAAATAGAAAAAGAAAATATTGTTCATTTATACATGCTCTGGAGTGGAGTTTAAAAAATAATATCAATTGAGCTTAAATCTAGAAAGTCTGACTATTATAATGAACTAGACTACCCGTGACCCGTTGGGTCAGTATGTTGTATTAGCTATGGAATTCATGTAGTATGAGCGTGACACTTGTGACGTAAAGAAAATAGTTGTTTTTTGACATAACAGAAACATTTCTATGAAAGTATCTTAAAATGGAAAAAGAATATAGATATTTATGAGTCGTTCTGTTTATTATAATTGATTATTTTTGAAAAAAAACATTACAGTTATTGAATTATAAGTGGTTGGCCATACTTATAGGTAAATGTGCACTGAACAGATACCTTATAGTTAAATTCAAATTTTGATATATCTTTTTTTTTTGTTTTTTTTTTTTACATCGTTCATTTCTGTATTACGTTTAAATTATTTTAACCCCACTCTTCCCATGTTAAATAATAATTTCGAAATAATAACGTTAATATTTCAGCGTCCCAATTGTTCTTTTTTTTTTTTCGCGTTTAAATTATCCAAATAAACAATTGTTAATACTGTCTGCTTTTTTTTTTTCTGTATTACGTTTAAGTTATTTTAAACCCCACTCTTCCCATGTTAAAAAATAATTTCGAAATAATAACATTAATATTTCAGTGCGCAGGTCATGCACGCATGCGTAACCGGGTGTTGTAAACTAGAAAGTGGATTACATACATCGTTACAAGATCATTTGAGTTTTATAATTATATAGATATATACATATGTATAGCTTACGGTAGTCGCTGTTATGCATAGAATCTCGTTTCCAGATTTCAGAGGAAGTGGAAAGAGGAGCAAGAGAAGGCAAAATCAAAACATCACAGCAAAGAATCAATCAAATCTGATGGGGGAAATACCTGTTGGCAAAACAAGAACGATCACATTATGATGACAAAAATAAGATGCTAATTTTTTTTTTGTTTTGTTTTTTTTTTTTACATTTTTTTTTTTTACATAGGCATCACCACTTATCAAGGCCAAAAGGCCACTCGAGGATAAGGGTTAAAGAGTGTACAGTAGACATTGGACAATATAGTAATCATTAGTAATGAAAATTTGGTAAATTTAAAAACTTATATAAAACGGCTCATCAAGAACTTATTTACGTTAGACTTGAACACAACCATATTGTAGTCAGCCAGAAAGCAGGAAAACGGAAGACAATTCCACAGGCGTGCAGTTCTAAGAAAGAAGCTTTGTTCATGGAATCTACGTTTAGGTTTAGGCACAGATAAAGAGTGGGAGGGAATTATCGATAGTGTGTACAGCTAGACGGGTGTTTCTTGTGAAAGTTTGGCGAGGGGGGGGCATAGATTGAAGCTCAGTTGAACACCTTCCATGAAAATAACGATACATCAATTAATTTGCACATTTAACATTGAAAATATTATTTAGATCATAAGCATGACAGACCGAAAATTATGAAAGAGCAATAAAAATGTTATTTCAAACTGAATTATGACAGATTAAAGATTACCTAAACAGAAGCATGAATGGCCCCAAAAAATGTTATTTCTAACTGGAATGTGGCAGACTCAAGAATATACTGCTACAAACAGAAACCTGACAGACCAAAAAATTCTATTTCGAACTGAATTGTGGTAAACTAAAGAATATTCTGTTCCAAACAGAAAAACCTGACAGACCAAAAAAATCCTGTCAAACTAGAACATTTCAAAACAGCATGAACTGAAGTGTGACAGACTAAGAAAAATGCTTTTTTAAATTGAAATTTGACAAACGAAAACATTATTTCAAATGCAAGCATGACAAGCCTTCTGACTAAGATCAAAGTGTAGCGTCTGTTCTTTCCTTGTTCTAATCCAAAGTGCTCCTTTGGGGGGGCGATATACTCCACATAAAAATACTGACCTTTTGTCTAACTTTGCCCTCGTGGGGAGGCAGTTAAATAGGGACTCTCTTCTCATTAAACTCGTTAAAAGCGTGTCAGATGGTCGGACGACCAGAATTTCTCTCAGAGATAATTTGGAGCATTAAAAGATAAACATTTTAAAATACATTAGCATTTAACCCATTTTAATGAAAAAGAAGTTTATTAATTTGGTTCTTCCCCCTCCTACTCTTAATACATTCTACTTACCTAAATAGTATAAATAATATATATATATATATATATATATATATATATATATATATATATATATATATTCAACTTTATTATTTCAATAAACATTTGCTACTTGTAATATACTGGTATCCATTTTGCTTACGTTTCATTTAGCTAACCTCAATACAAAAAGGAAAGTTAGTTGAAGGCCAAACATAAATCAATATTTGAAACCATTTTAAAGATTCCAAGATCACACATAATCTTCTACGTCAGTATTTGTTATATATCTAACAAATAAAGTTATCTTATCGGATTTTTTTAAGTCAGACCCTAATAGCAATCCATATGACTTATTAAAATTTGATTCAGACAAGCCTGTGTTTTTATTTTATTTTTTCCCTTCTACTATAGTATTGGCACAAGTATGTTTTATGTTTCTATTTTTTTAGATGAGGATTGATTATTTGTACTATTTGAATTCTTCAGACTACTGTTCTCATCTTCAGTGTTATTTTCACAACGTTTCAGTTGATTTAACCTCCACCCTTCACCAGGTGTATTTTTTAAACTTGGTAATCTTTTTGTCAAACTCTGGAATCTGCATGGAATTTCAAACATAATCCTTTATTTAATACATGGGGTAGCATGTTCTTGTTCTGTCAGCTAAGGTTGGGTAGAAGTCCTAAGAATGTGTAATTGTATTTTAAGTGTCATCCACACTGAGGACTGAATCTTCAATATCCAGAAGAGTGTAACTTTACAACTGAATTTTACCAACTACTACAACCTCTATGCCACAGGTCTGTTGTGAAAATAACATTCAAGATGAGAACAGTAGTTTAAAGAATTCAAATGATACAAAATATATTTTATTTTGCTTTGGTGGTCGAAACTCCAGACCAGACATATTTCTAATCTTTTCTGTAGTTTCTCTTTCCTTGTTTAAATATCTCTCCCACAGAAAATAAGCATTGCAAACATGCAAGCCAATGTAAGCATGCAGATTACTGAAATTCAACAACACTACACCTGATGTCTCGTTTCCAAACACATGCATATCATGAGTTACATACTATTCAATTTCTTGATGATTATACATTAATCAATGTACTAATATACATCAATCAATGTACTAATATACATCAATCAATGTACTAATATACATTAATCAATGTACTAATATACATTAATAAATATACTAATATGCATTAATCAATGTACTAATATACATTAATCAATGTGCTAATATACATTAATAAATGTACTAATATGCATTAATCAATGTACTAATATACATTAATCAATGTACTAATATACATTAATCAATGTACTAATATACATTAATAAATGTACTTATATACATTAATAAATGTACTAATATACATTAATAAATGTACTAATATACATCAATCAATGTACTAATATACATTAATCAATGTACTAATATACATCAATCAATGTACGTATATACATCAATTAATGTACTTATATACATCAATTAATGTACTTATATACATCAATCAATGTACTAATATACATCAATCAATGTACTAATATACATTAATCAATGTACTGATATACATCAATCAATGTACTAATATACATCAATCAATGTACTAATATACATCAATCAATGTACTAATATACATTAATCAATGTACTAATATACATTAATCAATGTACTAATATACATTAATCAATGTACTAATATACATTAATAAATGTACTAATATACATTAGTCAATGTACTAATATACATCAATCAATGTACTAATATACATTAATCAATGTACTAATATACATCAATCAATGTACTAATATACATTAATCAATGTACTAATATACATCAATCAATGTACTAATATACATTAATCAATGTACTAATATACATTAATCAATGTACTAATATACATCAATCAATGTACTAATATACATCAATTAATGTACTTATATACATCAATTAATGTACTTATATACATCAATCAATGTACTAATATACATCAATCAATGTACTAATATACATTAATAAATGTACTAATATACATTAGTCAATGTACTAATATACATCAATCAATGTACTAATATACATTAATCAATGTACTAATATACATCAATCAATGTACTAATATACATTAATCAATGTACTAATATACATCAATTAATGTACTTATATACATCAATTAATGTACTTATATACATCAATCAATGTACTAATATACATTAATCAATGTACTAATATACATTAATAAATGTACTAATATACATTAGTCAATGTACTAATATACATCAATCAATGTACTAATATACATTAATCAATGTACTAATATACATCAATCAATGTACTAATATACATTAATCAATGTACTAATATACATTAATCAATGTACTAATATACATCAATTAATGTACTAATATACATCAATTAATGTACTTATATACATCAATTAATGTACTTATATACATCAATCAATGTATTAATATACATCAATCAATGTACTAATATACATTAATCAATGTACTGATATACATCAATCAATGTACTAATATACATCAATCAATGTACTAATATACATCAATCAATGTACTAATATACATTAATCAATGTACTAATATACATTAATCAATGTACTAATATACATTAATAAATGTACTAATATACATTAATCAATGTACTAATATACATCAATCAATGGACTAATATACATTAATAAATGTACTAATATACATCAATCAATGTACTAATATACATTAATCAATGTACTAATATACATTAATCAATGTACTAATATACATTAATCAATGTACTAATATACATTAATCAATGTACTAATATACATTAATAAATGTACTAATATACATTAATCAATGTACTAATATACATTAATCAATGTATTAATATACATTAATCAATGTACTGATATACATCAATCAATGTACTAATATACATTAATCAATGTACTAATATACATTAATCAATGTATTAATATACATCAATCAATGTACTAATATACATTAATCAATGTACTAATATACATTAATAAATGTACTAATATACATTAATAAATGTACTAATATACATTAATCAATGTACTAATATACATCAATCAATGTACTAATATACATTAATCAATGTACTAATATACATTAATCAATGTACTAATATACATTAATCAATGTACTAATATACATCAATCAATGTACTAATATACATTAATAAATGTACTAATATACATCAATCAATGTACTAATATACATTAATCAATGTACTAATATACATCAATCAATGTACTAATATACATCAATCAATGTACTAATATACATCAATCAATGTACTAATATACATCAATCAATGTACTAATATACATTAATCAATGTACTAATATACATTAATAAATGTACTAATATACATCAATCAATGTACTAATATACATTAATAAATGTACTAATATACATCAATCAATGTACTAATATACATCAATCAATGTACTAATATACATTAATAAATGTACTAATATACATTAATAAATGTACTAATATACATCAATCAATGTACTAATATACATTAATAAATGTACTAATATACATCAATCAATGTACTAATATACATTAATCAATGTACTAATATACATTAATAAATGTACTAATATACATTAATCAATGTACTAATATACAATCAATGTACTAATATACATCAATCAATGTACTAATATACATCAATCAATGTACTAATATACATTAATCAATGTACTAATATACATTAATAAATGTACTAATATACATTAATCAATGTACTAATATACAATCAATGTACTAATATACATCAATCAATGTACTAATATACATTAATCAATGTACTAATATACATTAATCAATGTACTAATATACATTAATCAATGTACTTATATACATCAATCAATGTACTAATATGCATTAATCAATGTACTAATATACATCAATCAATGTACTAATATACATTAATCAATGTACTAATATACATCAATCAATGTACTAATATACATCAATCAATGTACTAATATACATCAATCAATGTACTAATATACATTAATCAATGTACTAATATACATTAATAAATGTACTAATATACATTAATAAATGTACTAATATACAATCAATGTACTAATATACATCAATCAATGTACTAATATACATCAATCAATGTACTAATATACATCAATCAATGTACTAATATACATCAATCAATGTACTAATATACATTAATCAATGTACTAATATACATTAATAAATGTACTAATATACATCAATCAATGTACTAATATACATCAATCAATGTACTAATATACATAAATCAATGTACTAATATACATTAATAAATGTACTAATATACATCAATCAATGTACTAATATACATCAATCAATGTACTAATATACATTAATCAATGTACTAATATACATTAATAAATGTACTAATATACATTAATCAATGTACTGATATACATTAATCAATGTACTAATATACATCAATCAATGTACTAATATACATCAATCAATGTACTAATATACATTAATAAATGTACTAATATACATTAATCAATGTACTAATATACATTAAGCAATGTACTAATATACATCAATCAATGTACTAATATACATTAATCAATGTACTAATATACATCAATCAATGTACTAATATACATCAATCAATGTACTAATATACATCAATCAATGTACTAATATACATCAATCAATGTACTAATATACATTAATCAATGTACTAATATACATCAATCAATGTACTAATATACATCAATCAATGTACTAATATACATCAATCAATGTACTAATATACATTAATCAATGTACTAATATACATCAATCAATGTACTAATATACATCAATCAATGTACTAATATACATCAATCAATGTACTAATATACATTAATAAATGTACTAATATACATCAATCAATGTACTAATATACATTAATCAATGTACTAATATACATTAATCAATGTACTAATATACATCAATCAATGTACTAATATACATTAATCAATGTACTAATATACATCAATCAATGTACTAATATACATCAATCAATGTACTAATATACATTAATCAATGTACTAATATACATCAATCAATGTACTAATATACATTAATAAATGTACTAATATACATCAATCAATGTACTAATATACATTAATCAATGTACTAATATACATTAATCAATGTACTAATATACATCAATCAATGTACTAATATACATCAATAAATGTACTAATATACATCAATCAATGTACTAATATACATCAATCAATGTACTAATATACATCAATCAATGTACTAATATACATCAATCAATGTACTAATATACATTAATCAACGTACTAATATACATTAATCAATGTACTAATATACATTAATCAATGTACTAATATACATTAATCAATGTACTAATATACATCAATCAATGTACTAATATACATTAATCAATGTACTAATATACATCAATCAATGTACTAATATACATTAATCAATGTACTAATATACATCAATCAATGTACTAATATGTTTTCTGTTAGTTTGTCACTACTTTTGTGTATAGAACATTG
Source organism: Euprymna scolopes (assembly GCF_053919585.1). Classification (NCBI taxonomy): domain Eukaryota; kingdom Metazoa; phylum Mollusca; class Cephalopoda; order Sepiida; family Sepiolidae; genus Euprymna; species Euprymna scolopes. Next base: position 84,380,397 of record NC_136511.1, on the reverse strand, counting down.
TTGTATTGTGTAGTGGAAAACAATGCACAGATATAACATATAAAATAGATTTATTCCATTAGAAGTCTGTGTCAGGTAGCAACAACTGATGAGTAATTTGACAAGTAAGCCGCTAAGTTTTCATATTTCAAATCACAGCCGACTTCAACCTGGTCCGTTCTCCTTAAATACATGTGAACCGTAGTCACGTATTCTAGCCACGTCACAACAATTATCATTGACATTGCTTGACTAATCATTACCAAACTAGGTACAAAATATCATTCATACTCTAACGTAGAACTGATTTAATTTTATAATGTCAAAGTAGAACGTCACATGTTTGGGTATAAAATTGGTTCTGTTCATCATAATGATTCGCTACTTGGCTCATATATTACAATACTTTTTTCAGACGTATTAGCATGTCAACCCCAAAATATACTATTAACTATTTATATTATTTGTATATATTTCTAGTAAAATTGTATCTACTTTACATCACACACATATTTCTTGACAAAATGTTTGCCCTGGCAATTCATGTCTATTTTAGTTGTGTTTAAACTTTATTGATGTATATTCTTTTGTTAATAACTATCCCTTTTTTTTTTTTTACTAAAAATGGTCCCGCACTCACACTATAGCATTCTGTGATTTTCACCTCTTTTTATGTATCATTTTTTAAGTAATTTTTACGTCTTTGATAAAACTTTTCTATGAAAAATAAATGCAGCATGAATGTTGCCTAGAATTGACTGAGGATTGCTACTCTGTACTTTTTCATTATGATCATAACACCATATTACTTTTTGTGTTTTTACTGTCCCCCTCCTTTCGTTTTGGCCCTTATATAATCAGAAGAAACTGGAATATTGGAAAACTCTCTGAATTGGTGTCTTATATATTTAAATTTTGTTTAAAATCAGTTATACTTATATAGAGTTTTATGGGCATTCTGTTCCTATGGGTCATATAGAGGTGAAGGTGGAATATACATATTTAGTTCATAGAGGATAGATAATACATAGATTTGGAACCACTGCCATTGTCTTCCTTTCAGAATTTGATACATAATTTTAAAATGGGATACATTTTAATTTTCTAAGGTACTTAGAAATTTCAAACCACCTTCATTGTCTTCACCAGAACATTCCATACATGTGCTTTCAATATCATAAAAATAGGATATATTTCAATTTAAATATTTTAAATTGTATCAATTTTATTCTTATAATTTTTATTTTTTGGAATCCTTTGAGATGAAGCTTAATAATTTGTGCATCCATTCTTTTTTGTGGACTTTTATCCTCATCTTTATAGTTGTTGTTTCACCACATTTTGGCAAACTCATCCTCTGGCCTTCTTCAGGTGGGGTAACAGGATAGAAATAGAGTCTTGTAACAGTATTCCCAGTAGTTACTGCCTTCCATAGTTGTTGTTGTCTCACCACGTTTGGGCCAATTAATTTTCTGACCTGCTTTGGGTAGGATTGAAACCGCTATCTTCAGACAATGCTCACCTGAAACTGTAGAGACTCAATGCCTATATCTACTGTGCCACGGGCCCCGAAACAACTATGAAGATAAAGATAACAGTCCGCAAAAAAAAAAAATGAATACGCAAATTTTATTCTTCTTGCAAAAATAAATATTCTGTCTTTTCACCGTAAAAAAATGATTGTTAGGTAAATATTTTTTCAGATCAAGTAACTTTGTGAAATTTTAATAAATAATTTAATAAAATTGTATTCTTTTAGCTGACAAGATGACACAAATTGATTTTAGTACAATTCATTTTAAAATAATGTAAGTCACGTTTTTTTTTTTAAGATGTTGGTTGGTGATTAATTTGATGTTTAACAACATCAAATTAATCACCAATAAACATCTTTGCTGATCGAACGATCTCATTTTTATTTTGAATATGGATGGAGATATTGACTATTGCAGAAAACTTTTTTGATATCCACATGCCTGCACTTCATCTATCCCAACCGACCATAAATGGAGGTAAAAACAAGACCGTCTTAAAAGACAAGATGGCCGGTGGGCAAAAATAATTTAATCTGCTGACGTCATCACGGATAGTCCATACCGGTGACACCGGTAGTCACCGGTAGGCATTCGTAACGTCTTCAAGTCAGTGTAATATTTCTTTTTTTATTAAAATGCCTTCACGGTGCATCGTTCCAACTTGCTGAGGAAATTATCGTAAAGGACCAAAAAGTGACAGTATTTTCATTTCCGAAAGATAAAGAATTATAATGCAGTAAAAAAAAAAAAAGATTTTACACCATCTCCATTCAGCAAAGTAAGTTTTAACGTGCTCCCCCCCCCTGTATTTAACACGATGTAACTATAATTTAATTCAATATTATCATCCTAAATGTTCTACCATTCAAAAGAAGAAGCTTCAAATAAATTGCTAATATTAAAAAAAAAAATTTTTACAGCATACAAAACTAATGAAAATGCGAGACAACATCGACTCTTTAAAACACGATTTTTTAAAGCTGTTGACACACGTTTTAAAAATCTAACAATAATTTATTTTTCTGAAATTTTTCAATATTTAAAAATAAATTATGCCGGCTGATAAAATTTTTAAACTTTTTTTTAAAGCTAGAAAGATAAAATTTAAAAATACTTATTTTATATATATATATATATATATATATATATATATATATATTTAAGACCACGAGTGAACGCGCGTTTTTTTAATTTTTTTTTTAGTTTAGTTTCATATATATATATATATATATATATATATATATATATATATATATATATATATATATATATGAAACTAAACTAAAAAAAAAATTAAAAAAACGCGCGTTCACTCGTGGTCTTAAACAGTCTTGGCCTTCGGGACCAGATCAAAGTGTAGTATCTGTTCTCCAGATGCTGCATTCTATTTTTTGTTCTCTTTCGGTAGAGGAGAAATCCTTCACGACTGAGACAATTTTTATTTTTGTACCTTTTCTCCACGTTAAAAAACGACCCTGGTGTCTAACTCTGTCCCGTGGGGAGGCATAGTAAATAAGTACAATTCATTTCATTAACGTAATTGGGTTTGTATTACTGTACACATAGATTCGAAAAAGTTGTCAAAAACAAATATATAACAAATAAATGTTATCAAAGGCAAGATAAGTTACTTTTCTACCAAATATTTTTCGTGTTTTTATTCAATGTAACATGTTTATTCAGCTCGAAAAACAGTGTTTACCGATGTATTCGAAAATTCAAGATGGCGTCTGATTCTCTCTTTAACACGGTAAGTTTGGGATAAGGTGTTATGAATAAAAAACTATACAACATACTATTAAAAACCCGCCGAATATATGTCAACCTATGTCACGGTAACATATATTGAGCGAGTTTTTAACAGTATTTTATCCGGTTTTGTATTTATAACACCTTATCCCAAACTTACCGTGTTAAAGAGAGAATCAGACGCCATCTCGAATTTTCGAATACATCGGTAAACACTATGTTTTTCGAGCTGAATAAACATGTTACATTGAATAAAAACACGAAAAATATATCCAGTTCGGCAGAAAAGTAACTTATCTTGCCTTTGATAACATTTATTTGTTATATATTTGTTTTTTGACAACTTTTTCGAATCCATGTGTACAGTAATACAAACCCACGTATTTTAACAAACTGAAAATATGGATATAAAAAAATGATTTTGCATGTTATTTTTGTTATGTGGTGAAATAATCTTAAATAAGAAACATGATTTTTTCTTTAGGTTAATTTTTTTACTGTGCAATATTTCATGAATTTATTAAAAATATTGTTTTTGATTTTGAAAAAATATTGTGGTTCATTTTGATTAAAAAATATTCATTTTGATTAAAAAATATTCATTTTGATTTAAAAAAAAATATTCATTTTGATTTTAAAAAAAAGTTTAATTTTAATATTTGTTTATTGTCTTAACTCATATCAAATGTTTTGCTTGTGTTCTGCTTCAAATATTCATAATCTTACATGCATAATTTTCATTTAATTATATTAAATAAACTTCAAGTTTATTTCAAATCAAATCGTGTTCCTTCACTTTTTTAAAATGTAATTTATAAGTAATTAAAGAACGCATTCTAATCTTTAAAATCTATAATACAACGAAATATTCAATTGCTTATAATATACTTAAACAAATAACTTGTGTTTTTTTTATTATTTTTTTATTATTAATATTAGATCAGTTTCAGTATAAATCGTGTTCTTTCTTTATTTCTTTATTTTAATCCAATTTTGAAGTTTTGTAACGCTGTCTGTAAAAATTACTGTTCATTATTGACAGTCTAAGAGTTCCACATATCTTGCTTGTTGGGACTTCGGCGATGACGTCATTTTTTCAGCTGGCCGGCCATCTTTATAACGAAGGCCACGGTAAAAACCGGTTCTGGTGGCAGACTTTTGCAAACATTGCAAACTTACAACTCCCCTGCAAATTAAAAACAATTTGTTTTCCTTTTAACCTTGAAGCAATGTCTGCATTTCATTCAGCGAGTGAGGGCGTCACTATTAGTGACACATTTACGTTGCAAACGAGAATACCAGAGAAAATAAAAAAAACCGTTTTGTTCAGTTTAAAATTTCAACTGACATTATCAAAACTGTCTTTATTCTAAATACAAAAAACATTCCACCTGAAAATAGATTTATGCCTTGTCACAGATCAACCCATTTTTTAATCTATATCTTAATAGCATTATCACTACCTGCATATGTTGTCTGCATATATATGCATGTACGTATGTCTATATATTTATATTACAGGACTCACTCCTAAACTAACTAGTTTCATTTAGTTTTATGCTAAGAAGGTAAAGAGGAAGCAGAAGCCGTTTATGAAATTTTATCAATACATATTAGATATCAATTAATAAATATTCCTCTACATTTTGGGGAGTATTATAAATACAGCCTCCTATTTTCAAATTGGAAAATATCAGATTTGCATTAAGATCAAATAAGAAAAGTTGCCTGAATTTCAATTGCTTCTGAATCAAGCTCATCTTTAAGACTCACATTAACATTCTCATATAATTTCTCTCCATGCAACACATGTCTTCAACCCTCACTGACCAGGTTTCACTTTCATACATCATGCCCACTGCAATCATATGCCTAGTAGACTCTTTCACTTGGCCTACAGCAGGTTAGCAATAGCAAAAATTCACTGGACTTACTCTATCCACTGTTAACGTTTGCAATCACATTAGCATCTGCTCCTTCGTGTGCTCCCATGATATCATCAATGTAACAAAACTTCTGAGGAAAGCATCAATAGTTTTGCGATCCAAATATACTCTCTTCACATCTGAACTATGTCTCCATTATCTTACATACAAACTGGGTATCAACCTATTTGTTATTATGAGGGGAAATGTATGAACCTTCAATTTCTCGTTAGCATTAGATAGAAGACTCTCTAGCCTTAAGTATTACACATTTTCTAGAATTCAAAGGATTCAATGAAATTCTATCAAAATTGGAATAAAGATTATAGAAATAAAGTTTAGCATAATTGTATCTGAATCTTAGTCTTTGTGTTGTGTAATGAGGTACCAACATCCTACCGGGATATGTACTTGTGACGAAGGATTCATCGGAATGTGTGTACATGTCACTAAATGTCTATGGTGGTTCTTCACTATCTGAACCCTAAGTTATGTTGTTGCAGTCTATTTATGTTCCAATGCTATGATCGTGTGTGTGTGTGTGTGTGTGTGTGTGTGTGTGTGTGTGTGTGTGTGTGTGTGTGTGTCATACATGTATTTTTCGACACATCTTATTTTCATGTGTCTTTGATCTTGGTCCATTTGGAATTCATTTTGTTCTTGGTCGGGAGGCTAGAGCCTGTTTGAATGAATATTCATTCACTTCCAAGATGATTGTATTTTTATATAATTCCTCCCTGCTCAACGTCCAAATTCTAACTCCAATGTAATCTCCAGCTAACCCGATCACGTGTTAACATACACATAGTTCCGGCAATTCTTCATATGCATCTCTTGTTTATCTCTCCAGTTAGATAGATAGACAGATAGATAGATAGATAGATAGATAGATAGATAGATAGATCGAGATGGATAGATACACAAATAGATAGATAATTAGATCAAGAGATATATCGATAATACACACAGGTAAATAGATAGATCGACAGACAGATAAATAACTAAGAAATACTTTCTTGTGTTCGACCTACTACATAACATTTGTAAAAGTGGTACAAAATTCTTATGTTATCACAATGAAATTTATTTGTTTTTGCAAAATTTTTCTTCAAGTATATATATATATATATATATATATATATATATATATATATATATATATTCGCCAGCTCACTGAAGTTGAGCAATAATGAGCCTGGCTAGTACCAGATGGGTGACCATTTGGGAAGGTTAGGCGCTGTATGTACCACGTCAAATCATAGAAATTTCCAGGTTGGTATCTCGGGGTGTGTTTAATTTGCTGGAGGGAAATGCATCCCCGAATAAACTACCTGGCAGGTAGGCGACAAGGCGGTACTCTACATAATGGTGTTCCTGCAACCTGTTACAAGATGCCGTCTTGAACCTGCATGTCAAGCACATGCTTGTCACAGTGAATGGTGACATCTGAAGTGTTGTGCGACACGAAGTTGGATTGTGTGGATCACTTAAAACACTTTGTAGCTGGGGCTTGCTACATCCTACTGAGCAAAATGTATACTCGTTTCCGAGTTCTGCCAACGACAACAATATATATATATATATATATATATATATATATATATTAAAAAGAAGTGAACCATAGCGGAAATTCAATTGACTAAAATAAGATGGAAAATGGGGTGAGGAAAAGGGGAAAAAAATGGGGGAAGTTAGTCGATTGAATTTCCGCTATGGTTCACTTCTTTTTAATTATTCTAAAATTTTGCCAATCGAATAAAGTTATATATATATATATATATATATATATATATATATATATATATATATATATATATATATATATATATATATATATATATGGATATAAAGACCTGCATTGCTTGTCTCTGTCCTGGCTTCTCTTGACTGTCAAAAAAAAAAAAAAAAAAAAATGATATCAATCCACAAATTTTAATCTATAAAAACTTTTGATTATATGACGGGTGTGCATTTCATTTTTGAAATTTGACCTTTGTAACATTCATCTCGGTCAACATCCAGCTATACTGCAACAGCTATTATAGTAATTTCTTTAATGTTTGCAAGTTATTCAGCATACTTCCAGTTGACAAACACACAGTAATATATAGATACAGTTGTAGTCGTTTCTGTAATAAAAGTAAACGTGCGTGTCCAACGCACTTTGCAGTATTAGAAGAGAGAAAGAGAGAAGCAAGAGGGAACGTTTAATTTTGAGATATCCAAAACCGAAGCAGCATTCACCCAGCTCCCTTCGAAGAAACAAGTTTCATGGGAATATTAAATTCATGAGTGGTCTCCAGTTGCTTGCATATCCCCATCAGGAGAGGTGACAACATAAGTTATCAGGGAGATGTCAACATCCTCCTACATACAACGCCTGGTATTCTTAAATAGTGACCCATCTGGTATGAACCAGGCTCAACATTGCTTAACTTCAGTGATTAAATGAGAACTGATGCATCAACGTGATTATGCTGTACAATTTCAAGATAGCAATAGAATGTAATAGAATTTATTTTTTTCTTATCGAGTGGTTTTATCCTGTTCTTATTGATTTGTTTTATCCTTTTCTGATTGATTGGTTTTGTTGTCTTTTTCTGATCGATTAGTTTCGTTTCAATGATTTCAAGTAGTGAATAGAAAGTAAATTGCAAAGTCATCTAGTTTTTTTGTAATATTTTATAGCTGATATAACGTAGTATGACATCAATGAACATACTTCCGGTGGCACACACAAACTTAGAAGGATATCTAGTCTAAATGGTAGATAAACAAGTTATAATGTTTTACTTTTCTGATTTTGCTGTTTTCTTTATCGTTTTAAAAGAAAAGGGAAAAAACATTACCACACAAGCAGCACAACTTATTCACGAAGTCAACAAACCAAATAAAATAACATGAAAAAAAAATTAAAATTTGAAAGTTGGCAAAAGTTTTTAACTCAAAGATAATTTCTGTTGTTTCTAAAAATAAACAAAACGAGGTGCCTCAGCACGACTTACCAATGTTGTTCTGGATAATTTTAATTTGTAACTTTATGAGATGAAGGATCATATTTATATTTTTTACTGCCAGTTTGTTTCCACTGTTTTTTATTCCCTCCTCCCACTTCCTGTCGTATTTCTCCAAATTATTATCGTTCCATTTCGCCACCAGATGGTTCTCTTTTTGCCCAAATTCTTGTTATCAAGCTCCACCAACTAAGGCTTTCTGCCATTCAATATGTTTTTAAGAATTGCATCGTTTCCTCTGTTTATTTTTACCAAAAATGTCTTCGGAATTGACCAAATGGATACAATTGCAGACTATAGAATAGGTATGTCGAGATTTAACATTATCATCATTGGCATCATTAGTTTAACACGTGTTTCACATACTGGCATGTGTTGGATGACTTTTAGAAATTGACTTCCAAGCTAAATTACTGGCCAAGTCTTTATTTATCCCTCTTTCTCTCAAATCCATCCTTATCACTTCCTATGTTTTCCTTAACCTTTCTCTGCCAACTAATCGTAATACCTCAACTATTCTACATTTACTAACCAAAGCATTTTTATCTATTCTTTCAACGTGATCAAGTCAACAAAATTTCCTGTTCTGTACACATCTCTCTATATATCCACATTTAATCTTCCTATGAGGTCATCAAAATCGAGATCATCTTTAGGACACACATTATCATTCTCACATGATTCCCCCTCCATGCAACACATATCTTCAACCCTCACTGACCAGGTTTCACTTTCATACATCATACCCACTGCAATCATATACCTAGTAGACTCTTTCACTTAGTCTACAATAGCAATAGCAAAAATTCACTGGACTTACTCTATCCGCTGTTAATGCACCAGCTCCTTCCTGTGTCCCCATGATATCATCCAAGTAACAAAACTTCTGAGGAAAATATCAATAGTTTTTTCATCCAAATATACTTTCTTCAGATCTGAATTTTCATCTGTCTCCATTTTCTTACACACAAATTGGGTATTATCTATCAACCTACATATTATTATGCACTAGTACGAGGGGAAATGTATGAACCTTAAGTTTCACTCTAGTTGTAGGTAGAAGGCTTTCCAGCAACGGGGAGGGGTTCTACAGATTACACCCCTTTTATATGAAGGATTTTTCATTTAATCTAAGGACAATAACGTTAAAACCTTTATTATCCAATTTTGTATTCCGTATTGTTTTCGCGTGCAAGTGCATTCAATTTTTGCATTTTTACACATTAATTCTGTATAGTCACTATTCCATAGCTAGCTATAACATATGCTGACCCAACGGGTCACGGGTAGTCTAGTATATATATATATATATATATATATATATATATATATATATGTTCAAATATATTAATAACATGAACTATAAAAATATTTTTTCAAAAGAGTTCAATACATGAGTAGAACGTTTATAAATAAAATGATATATGTTTACAGTTCTGAATGTTCATATAATTTTATTTATAAACATATGTACATGCATACATGTGTGTGTATGCAAATATATAATATATATATATATATATATATATATATATATATATATATATATATATATAGAGAGAGAGAGAGAGAGAGAGAGAGAGAGAGAGATAGAAAAAGTGAAATTGTCTGTCTGTATCTCTGTGTGTGTGACTCTGTCAATTGTCAGTCTACAGACTCGAGATTTGAAATAAACTTTATTTATCGGTTTTCACTTGAAAATCTTTTTAATCGGTTTAATACACTTGAAATTTTAGATGTAGGTTACCTGGACATGAATCAAACTTTTTAATATATATATATACATATGCACATAAAGTTATGAACAGTACATAGGGCCCGAGCAAAGTCGAGTTGAACTGCTTAGTCTTGCAGAGCTTTTTAAGTCAATGTACTTGCTGACCACTGTCTGTAGGTGGTGGAGAAGGTATTTAGAATGTTGCTTGTGTAGCCTGCATTAGTTGGTGAAAATTTCCTGTGATGGGACTTGTGTGGTTGTCTCTGCAAAGGCCCATTTTACCATATCGATGGTACAGTCTCTTTTTTGTCACCCGTGTTCAGAGTGAGGAGTTTAATTATGCGTGCAGGCACATGATAAGGACCAGCATAAATGAGGCAGCACGTGAAGAGATTTCACAGCATGCTTCCATAGAAAAATGTCGGTCCACAATACAAAAGATTTTATGGTCTATTGCTGAAGGTTCATAGGCGGAAAATTGTTAAAATAAGATCGTAGTCTATTCTCATATCAAAATCTGCTGCTGATAAATCTACTGGAGTTGACATCGGACAATGTACTAATATACATTAATCAATGTACTGATATTTTCTTCAAGTATATATATATATATATATATATATACTTGAAGAAAAATTTTGCAAAAACAAATAAATTATATATATATATATTCGCCAGCTCACTGAAGTTGAGCAATAATGAGCCTGGCTAGTACCAGATGGGTGACCATTTGAGAAGGCTAGGCGCTGTATGTACCATGTCAAATCATAGAAATTTCCAGGTTGGTATCTCGGGGTGTGTTTAATTTGCTGGAGGGAAATGCATCCCCGAATAAACTACCTGGCAGGTAGGCGATAAGGCGGTACTCTACATAATGGTGTTCCTGCAACCTGTTACAAGATGCCGTCTTGAACCTGCATGTCAAGCACATGTTTGTCACAGTGAATGGTGACATCTGAAGTGTTGTGCGACACGAAGTTGGATTGTGTGGATCACTTAAAACACTTTGTAGCTGGGGCTTGCTACATCCTACTGAGCAAAATGTATACTCGTATCCGAGTTCTGCCAACGACAACAATATATATAACTATATATATTAAAAAGAAGTGAACCATAGCGGAAATTCAATTGACTAAAATAAGATGGAAAAGGGGGGAAAAATGGGGGAAGTTAGTCGATTGAATTTCCGCTATGGTTCACTTCTTTTTAATTATTCTAAAATTTTGCCAATCGAATAAAGTTATATATATATATATATATATATATATATATATATATATATATATATATGGATATAAAGACCTGCATTGCTTGTCTCTGTCCTGGCTTCTCTTGACTGTCAAAAAAAAAAAAAAAAAAAAAATGATATCAATCCACAAATTTTAATCTATAAAAACTTTTGATTATATGACGGGTGTGCATTTCATTTTTGAAATTTGACCTTTGTAACATTCATCTCGGTCAACATCCAGCTATACTGCAACAGCTATTATAGTAATTTCTGTAATGTTTGCAAGTTATTCAGCATACTTCCAGTTGACAAACACACAGTAATATATAGATACAGTTGTAGTCGTTTCTGTAATAAAAGTAAACGTGCGTGTCCAACGCACTTTGCAGTATTAGAAGAGAGAAAGAGAGAAGCAAGAGGGAACGTTTAATTTTGAGATATCCAAAACCGAAGCAGCATTCACCCAGCTCCCTTCGAAGAAACAAGTTTCATGGGAATATTAAATTCATGAGTGGTCTCCAGTTGCTTGCATATCCCCATCAGGAGAGGTGACAACATAAGTTATCAGGGAGATGTCAACATCCTCCTACATACAACGCCTGGTATTCTTAAATAGTGACCCATCTGGTATGAACCAGGCTCAACATTGCTTAACTTCAGTGATTAAATGAGAACTGATGCATCAACGTGATTATGCTGTACAATTTCAAGATAGCAATAGAATGTAATAGAATTTATTTTTTTCTTATCGAGTGGTTTTATCCTGTTCTTATTGATTTGTTTTATCCTTTTCTGATTGATTGGTTTTGTTGTCTTTTTCTGATTGATTAGTTTCGTTTCAATGATTTCAAGTAGTGAATAGAAAGTAAATTGCAAAGTCATCTAGTTTTTTTGTAATATTTTATAGCTGATATAACGTAGTATGACATCAATGAACATACTTCCGGTGGCACACACAAACTTAGAAGGATATCTAGTCTAAATGGTAGATAAACAAGTTATAATGTTTTACTTTTCTGATTTTGCTGTTTTCTTTATCGTTTTAAAAGATTTTGCTGTTTTCTTTATCGTTTTAAAAGAAAAGGGAAAAAACATTACCACACAAGCAGCACAACTTATTCACTAAGTCAACAAACCAAATAAAATAACATGAAAAAAAAATTAAAATTTGAAAGTTGGCAAAAGTTTTTAACTCAAAGATAATTTCTGTTGTTTCTAAAAATAAACAAAACGAGGTGCCTCAGCACGACTTACCAATGTTGTTCTGGATAATTTTAATTTGTAACTTTATGAGATGAAGGATCATATTTATATTTTTTACTGCCAGTTTGTTTCCACTGTTTTTTATTCCCTCCTCCCACTTCCTGTCGTATTTCTCCAAATTATTATCGTTCCATTTCGCCACCAGATGGTTCTCTTTTTGCCCAAGTTCTTGTTATCAAGCTCCACCAACTAAGGCTTTCTGCCATTCAATATGTTTTTAAGAATTGCATCGTTTCCTCTGTTTATTTTTACCAAAAATGTCTTCGGAATTGACCAAATGGATACAATTGCAGACTATAGAATAGGTATGTCGAGATTTAACATTATCATCATTGGCATCATTAGTTTAACACGTGTTTCACATACTGGCATGTGTTGGATGACTTTTAGAAATTGACTTCCAAGCTAAATTACTGGCCAAGTCTTTATTTATCCCTCTTTCTCTCAAATCCATCCTTATCACTTCCTATGTTTTCCTTAACCTTTCTCTGCCAACTAATCGTAATACCTCAACTATTCTACATTTACTAACCAAAGCATTTTTATCTATTCTTTCAACGTGATCAAGTCAACAAAATTTCCTGTTCTGTACACATCTCTCTATATATCCACATTTAATCTTCCTATGAGGTCATCAAAATCGAGATCATCTTTAGGACACACATTATCATTCTCACATGATTCCCCCTCCATGCAACACATATCTTCAACCCTCACTGACCAGGTTTCACTTTCATACATCATACCCACTGCAATCATATACCTAGTAGACTCTTTCACTTGGTCTACAATAGCTATAGCAAAAATTCACTGGACTTACTCTATCCGCTGTTAATGCACCAGCTCCTTCCTGTGTCCCCATGATATCATCCAAGTAACAAAACTTCTGAGGAAAATATCAATAGTTTTTTCATCCAAATATACTTTCTTCAGATCTGAATTTTCATCTGTCTCCATTTTCTTACACACAAATTGGGTATTATCTATCAACCTACATATTATTATGCACTAGTACGAGGGGAAATGTATGAACCTTAAGTTTCACTCTAGTTGTAGGTAGAAGGCTTTCCAGCAACGGGGAGGGGTTCTACAGATTACACCCCTTTTATATGAAGGATTTTTCATTTAATCTAAGGACAATAACGTTAAAACCTTTATTATCCAATTTTGTATTCTGTATTGTTTTCGCGTGCAAGTGCATTCAATTTTTGCATTTTTACACATTAATTCTGTATAGTCACTATTCCATAGCTAGCTATAACATATGCTGACCCAACGGGTCACGGGTAGTCTAGTATATATATATATATATATATATATATATATATATATATATATATATATATATATATGTTCAAATATATTAATAACATGAACTATAAAAATATTTTTTCAAAAGAATTCAATACATGAGTAGAACGTTTATAAATAAAATGATATATGTTTATAGTTCTGAATGTTCATATAATTTTATTTATAAACGTATGTACATGCATATATGTGTGTGTATGCAAATATATAATATATATATATATATATATATAGAGAGAGAGAGAGAGAGAGAGAGAGATAGAAAAAGTGAAATTGTCTGTCTGTATCTCTGTGTGTGTGACTCTGTCAATTGTCAGTCTACAGACTCGAGATTTGAAATAAACTTTATTTATCGGTTTTCACTTGAAAATCTTTTTAATCGGTTTAATACACTTGAAATTTTAGATGTAGGTTACCTGGACATGAATCAAACTTTTTAATATATATATATACATATGCACATAAAGTTATGAACAGTACATAGGGCCCGAGCAAAGTCGAGTTGAACTGCTTAGTCTTGCAGAGCTTTTTAAGTCAATGTACTTGCTGACCACTGTCTGTAGGTGGTGGAGAAGGTATTTAGAATGTTGCTTGTGTAGCCTGCATTAGTTGGTGAAAATTTCCTGTGATGGGACTTGTGTGATTGTCTCTGCAAAGGCCCATTTTACCATATCGATGGTACAGTCTCTTTTTTGTCACCCGTGTTCAGAGTGAGGAGTTTAATTATGCGTGCAGGCACATGATAAGGACCAGCATAAATGAGGCAGCACGTGAAGAGATTTCACAGCATGCTTCCATAGAAAAATGTCGGTCCACAATACAAAAGATTTTATGGTCTATTGCTGAAGGTTCATAGGCGGAAAATTGTTAAAATAAGATCGTAGTCTATTCTCATATCAAAATCTGCTGCTGATAAATCTACTGGAGTTGACATCGGACACGGCAAAGATAAGCAGTTCAACTGATCCTAGATTCTCTTTAATGTTCAAATCATTCCACATACATTCAGTGGGCATCCATATTAATAACAATAAAAAGGATAATTGCTGCATACTTGCTCCATTGCTGTTGGTGCGGACAAGTGTGCAATGTGGTCTTCAATTAGCGATAGAAGCATTCTATCATATGGTTTAAAACTGCATAATAGCTAGTTATTCGAATACATTTAATTCCTAAGGCTCTTGAAAGTTCCAGGAAGAGATGAGATTCAAACTATCCACCAAAGTCATTGTTAAAAGTAGAAAGAACCCTATGATGGGATATTCAACCTTATATTAGATTCCACTTAAAAGTCTCCTAAAGGAATAGCTTCAGATCAACGTGTCAAGCGATTTGTACATCTATTTATGTGAATTCTTGGCTAACCGGTTGTGGTTCAATAAGATTTATAGAGACATAGATGAACAAAACCACTGGAGTACTGAACGTTCTGAGAATTGTGCTGAGGTATTTGTGCATTTATGACTTATATTTTATTTATTTTTATCTTTTTGTTTTGGTTAGGAATAGTCCATTCTACTAAATGCAAAATATTCACTTGGGGGTCGAGACAGGGCATCATCTGTTGTACTTTGCCAATTTAAGATGTGGCAGATGTTGCTGATAAATTGTGAAACAAAATGCAAGTGGCAGGGTTGCAGACTTGGAGTTTTTGGAACAATTGAAATATTGGAATATTTTAAAATAAGGAGTCAGAGGAAAATATTTTGAGGTTCTAGACGTGTAGGTTGGTTGGAATCTTACGAAATCTAAGTCGGATGTTCTGCAATTCTAGGAGTTTGGATTGGATATTTTGGAATTCTAGGAGTCTGGATCGAATATTTTGGAATTCTAGGAGTCTGGATCGGATATTTCTAAGAGTCTGGATTGGATATTTTGAAATTCTAGTAGTCTGGATCGGGCATTTTCAAATTCTAGGAGTCTGGATTGGATATTTGGGAATTCTAGGAGTCTGGATTGGATATTTTGGAATTTTAGGAGTCAGGATCAGATATTTTGGAATTTTAGGGCTTGGAGTCAGATATTTTTTAGAATCCTAATAATAGGAGTTGTAGTCAAACTTTATACTTTTGGACTCTGCAACCATGAGTCCATGAAATGAATATTTATCTGCCTGATAACAGAGTGCAAATATAAATAGACAACGATTGGTGTAAGTCACAAATTATTTGCACACTCGTGTAAATGTCTAAACTATTTCATTGTATGGTACATATCCATGAATTCATGCCCAAATATGCTATATTGTGTTTCTGCTAGTTTCAGTTATCTCGTAAAGTATGGGAGAAGTTGTGATTGTTGTTGTTGATACTGTTTACTACACTGCACCTCCAGCTGTTCCTGATGCATTAATGAGTGAAAATGAGTCCCTTATGTGCAAGTAATATCTTTGCATGTTTCTATATCACTTTTAGCTGAGTTGCGTTTAACAAAATTTATCTTTCCTTTTTCCTGTTATGTAAAAAGTTGGACAGAAGTGACAGGTCTGCTCACTACAGGAAAGCATGAATTGATTTTTTTAAATTAAAATATAAGTTTGTAGTTTTAATTAAAATGTTTTTATGTTGTCCATATGTCCAATAAATATGTTAAAATCTATATATACAAAACTAAATGTTTGTGTGTTTCCTATAGTAAGAAAATCACAGAATCTACATAAAATCTAAACGTTTATTCTTATGTAAAATTTACTGAGGAAGAAAATGGAAGTGTTTCTGAATCACTAAGTGCAATACTGATAGAGCTATGAGGACAAAAACCTCTTAAAACTTCAAATATATTTTATTTTGATGAAATTAAAATCATATGTACAAATTATCTGGAGAAGACAATGAAAGTGGTCATGAATCCCTATGTGCCCTCTTGACCTAAGGGAACTCTGGTGGCTGAGGCACCTTTACAACTTTAAATAGATCCTATTTTGATGGAATGTATATCATATATATAAAATTCTGTGGGGGAAATGATAAAAGTGGTTCGGAATCTTTACATTTCCACCCATGTGCATGCCTCCACCTCTAAGTGACCTGAAGAGACAGAATCTACTTATAACTTCAGATATTTACATTTGATTTTAATGAAGTTTAAACTATGAATTCAGAGAGTTTTAGCTTCTTCAAAACAGTTGCCACTAGCCAGGAGATTTTTCCCCTTGGCACCGAAGATACCAAAGTCTTTGCCATTGTTGAGATAGTTTGCTTCCTTTAAGCTGAGGCATGTCTCTGGTCTTGTGTAGTTCTATGAGGTCCATCTTCCCAGGCTTTGCCATTTCCCTTTTAGAAGAGGTTAGTTTGTTGCTAATCACCTGAGGCGCCCATACCAATGAATGCCGATAGGGCT